>NW_005841929.1:2140132-2143364 GCF_000455745.1 Alligator sinensis | reverse complement strand
CCCAGCCCCCCCCCCCCCCCCGGGGACTGCCCGCGCCATGGGCATCGAGGCCGATCACTCCCCTTCAGCACTAGGCAGCGCTTCCCCTGCCCACGAGAATAAACTTTGCCCAAGTCTCGAGGTCTCTCCCCCGCCCCCCAAGACGTCTTGCTTGCAGTTATTTCTGTCTTGTCCCAATGCTCCCCGAACAGGTCTTGGTGCCCACCTGGTTCTTGGAGAACAGATCGAGCCCTCTCCTTCCCCAGCCCTGTAGCGAGGTCCAGTTGTTTTCCAGCCTGCAAACACCAACCCCCCCACCCCCCCCGCGTGAGTAGCTTCCCCCAAGCCTCCCTGCATTGCCTGATAAGGCAGCCTCTCCGTTGTAGTGGTGCGTGCCTAGACCTCTTGTGTCAGAGGCTAACTTGTGTGCCTGCCTGGGACTCCTCTCCCACTGCTCCTGCTGGTGCAGGGGGGGCTCTTGCCTTTCAAGGCTGCAGTAAACCATCTCCACTTGCCCACAGCGTGTCAAAAAGGTAGGAGAACTGCTCCACTTGGCACCAGGAAGGTGTTTTTTCACCTTTCCGCCACCACACATCTATTCCTCCTAATCTCCCCCTCCTAAAGACGTATATTGGCTGTAGTAGGCTGCAGTGGTGGAGGAACAGGTCGATTTTAGTGATCACCCTCCCTCAGCGAAACGCAGATTAAAAAAGAAAAACAATCAAACACCTCCACTAGCTCTCCTCAAATGGAGTGGGTGGGGAGAGAAAGCAGCCCCTCATCTAAAGGTGCTCCTTTTTTTTCCCCCTTGTGCAAAACCCGAGTGCTTTGCACATGCATTAGCAGGCACCACTGGGCTTCTGCTCCAGTGCTGGAGCTGGTGGAGTGGAGGACGAGCTCAGCCTCCATAGCAATATGCCAACGCTATGGCAACCTAAATCCAGCTTCCTACTTATCAGCTGCAGTGATTATATAATTGGAGGAGCAGTTTTGCATCTGTCTCTGGATCCGGATTGTCCCTGCTCCTAGGTGAAAGAGCAACTTGTAAAGCAAACAGAAAATTACGCAAACAGGGAAGGTAGTTCTGGTGCCTCATAGAGCTGGGGCTGGCATTTGTTTACGATCTATTTTTTATTTTTGTAAATGGAAGGAGCTTGAAAGGTTAAATGGCTGTGTAGGCAAGACAGTGTGGTAGCAAAGATGATCAGCCCTCAAAGCAAACCCATTCCACTATGCAATAGAATAATTAGAGCAAACACCAATGCTAAAAATGAAAGGCAGAGACTAAAAAGATGAGTCCAAGGGAAAACCTTGTGCTACCAGGTTGCTCTTCACAACATATATGAAACAGGATTGGCTTAGAATACTAGAATGTCTTGCCCTTATATTCCCCAGCTTTTGACAGTGAGTAGGTCAATGAAAGGCACATCTTTATGTCTCTACTTGAAGTTTGAGCGGCCTGACTAGGCCTCTTCTTGTAGGTGCTTTCTGCTCATGTTGACATCCTGTTAGCCAGTTACTTGGTCTCCTGTTGTGGAGACTAGATAATGAATGATCCAAATTAGAGAAGGCTATTTAAAGAAAAAAAGACTAGCAAAGGCCTTTTGGTCAGTTAAAGAAGATTTTATGATCAAAAATGTATTGTGAACAATATGCCTCTTTGGCTGCATTGCATTCTTAACTGTTACTATATATAGGTTTATAATATACTTATATTAGCTCTATAAATGTATTTTAGAAACAAGAGAGTGTATTTTTTGCTCAGCAATCATGTTTTCCTAATTTTAGGAAATTAGAAATCTGTATTTACTGTATTTTCGGCACACTCTCACACTACACAGAAATGGGAATTGTCAAACCTAGTAGTTTTGTTGTTTCTTGATGTTTAGGTACTTTTCAATGTTTAATTTTCCTACACAATGGGATACATTTTAGTAATAATGAATTATTCATTGTTACCATAGATTATATGTTTATTTAGAAGAAAACAACAAGCACAACAAAAGGCTTTTAAAACTAACTACATTACATTTAATACACATAAGGGACCTGCAATAATATTAGATGGGCAACATTAATGCATCCCATTATTCTGCTTTGCAAATTTTCTCTCATAATGTGAAATAGAGAAAGGGTCTGTAGAAGTATGTTTACAATGTCTTAAAAGGCACAAGAGAGCAAACCTACTCTACAAGTTTAACTCTAAAATGTAATCATCTAGTTATTTTATGGCTTGTGCTTCTGGCATGGGGAGGGGTCTTTCTTGGGTGGGATTTGTTGGCTAAGTAGGAAACAAATAAAATAGTTTTAGGTCTTGTTTTTGTTTGTTTTTTAAATAGTTCAGCTTTAGGGGTTATTAGTATGTAAGTAAGAGCTTGGGGTTGTCTGAGTACTGCCTCTTCCAGAAGGTGGCACTACAGGGCTATGGAGTCAAGAAGTCATAAAAGAAAGTAATATTTGGGAGGCTGGACCTAGAATCCTCACTAATTTGTACCCAGCCTCTTGTAAGGATCATCTACTTTTTCAGAAGTGAAGTCCAGATATAGTCGAGGTGTCTAGATATGCATCCATTCTAGAAGGAAATTAATTAGTCCTAAAAACCTTTGTTAGGTCATCTTTTCCACGTAGTAATGATCCTCTGAGTGAAAATCCATTTCTGATATCAGGTCTAAACTGTTCTTCATTCAATTTCAGTTAATGCCTTTGGGCTTTGTCCTTGTTGCATAGTTTGAATAGATTCTGCCTCCTCCTTGCAGAACCCTCTTGGGCATTTGTAAACCGTAATTAGGTCTTCTTGCAGCCTCCTTTTCTAGCCTACACATATTTTGTTCTTGAAACTGTTCTTTATAAGGCATGTGCCTCATGCTTCAAAATATGTCTTTATCTCTTAAATAAAGGCTATATTAACTACTGCTGTAATTTACAAGAAACTGCTGATAATGAGAGGGTCAGGTCACTAATATACTGAAAAGATACTTTCTGACTGAAGTTAGGGTCATGTGACTTGTGGTGTGGCAGAAGAGAATATACTAACTCAAGGGCAAAACAACATTTTCCTTAACCTTTCAGATGTAAATATATAGGTGATTGCATACACTTCACAGATGATTTCAGTTTATGGGTTGGAATTTGTCTCAGGCAGTTACAACACTAAACCAGTGCAGATATAGGTTCGAAAATATTGGATGTCTGCTCTGTTTTCTGGTCTATTTTCAGTGTTGTTTTAATTTCCTGTACTTTTTGAGGGGAGTTT
>NW_005841929.1:2137959-2140101 GCF_000455745.1 Alligator sinensis | reverse complement strand
CTCTTTCCATAATTACCAAAGGCTCAGACTAGCACTGTTTCTTCATTTTGTGCTTTCATTTTTTTGCTGTAAAGGTCTGAAAATAGAAATAGAATAAAAACTGTTTCATGAGGCATAAAAATTGACTGTTGTGAAACTGTCCATGATCTAAAATCTTGTTTCACTTTCAAATATTGGAAAAAAGATTTTAATCACTGTTTTGAAATGTTCTGCCATCCTAATTCTGTTGAATTAACATTAAATAGCATTATTGTTAAAGCAAAATCTTCCTCCTTAGAGTCTTGGAACTTTGTCGGGGTATTAAATAAAATACAAAAAACATTAGTTCAAACATTATAAAATACATGGTAACACTGTAGCTATGCTGAACCTAATTATTTTTAGGACTTTTTTAAAAGGGCAGGTATGATAAGTGGAAGTGGATGTGTAGGTGGAAAAATGGAGTTCTGCATCATAAGGGCTATTGCACCTACTGACATAAGATAGGGAGGTGCAAGTCCCAAAAAGATAGTTGATGTCATACAGTTTATCCAGCCAAGAGCTAGTTCACTGAAGGCGTCTCAGTTTTAAGCAGGTTTTTTCTATCACAAGCTTTAAAAATAAGTAATTGCTGAAGGAGAAACTCCCAAATTGGGAAAGAACTAATTAAAAACATTTAGATGGTGATTTAATCCAAACAAGCCTCTCCTTCTAAGGTACAGTTGGATGAGAATCATTCACAAGTATATGCCCTAAACTCTGTACTCGTATTGAGAGGCTTTAACATTTAAGTACGATTCATGGCAAAAATCCCTTTGATATCCTTTGAAGCCTTGATTTGCAACACATGCAAGTAAATGGAGTAGCCTGTGCTGCATAGAGTGTATTATTTTCTTTAAATTCTGAAGAAAATTAATCCAGATCTACATTTATGATGTGGCCCATATGATTATCAATCACCCTTCCTCACATGTTGTTTATGGAGTTGTCATCATTTACACAGACTGATTTTGAACATTGATCTGCCATTTTCATGTTTCAAGTTGGCAGCTAGTTCATAGCTTAACCCTTTATTATACATTCTGGAAATTAATCTTTGGGACAGCCTTGTTCACATGAAGGAGCACCAAATGCAAAATCTGTCCTGGGGAAAAGATTTATTATAGATCTACTGACTGTATCAACAAAGACACATTAGAGACATGCCAATGTGAAGTCAGCAGCTCTCTTAAATTATTGGAAACAATAAATCATATCAGTACAGAGGAAAGATTTTATAACTTATGGGGGATATGTATAAATATTCTTTAGTAAATGTAACTTCATTAAGTAATTAAAATGACTACCTGTTTAGACGCTAACCATACCCAAATTATGTTGAAATCAATCTGCTGCTAAAATACAATAAGAATTGTTGGTGTTTAGATTTGTGGTTGGAGAGAGTGGTGTCTCCATAACTACAGATATAGCCAGTAGCTTGGAAGGGAATAGCATTCAACTTCACATTTTAGCTGGAAGAACCACTGTTGTCTAGCCTAAACCTCAGCACTTGCAGGTTGGAAGCCCTGGACATTTTGGATGGGATATTAATCCCCCCCAGCATACTACTCTATAAAATGGATAAACTATGTTATGTAGGTGATTGCATTTACTGGCCTTTGTATTTCCAGACTCCGATTTTTTATTAATATTGCCAATATGGCTGCCACCAATTCAGATCCACTACTGACAGCAAATATAGGAGCGCTGATGTAGGCAGGACTCCAGGCAACACCCAACACTTCAAGCATCATTTTGCCTTGCTTGGAGCATGTCTGAATCACACATTACCAGCAGCATGTAGCATCTTTTCTGAACAAAATTCTTACTGTTGCTTCCATCGATAAACTTGACCAGGTGGTAGCAGTGAAGAGGCTTCTAAAAAAATTCCTAGCCTGGGCAAATTCTGAGAGAAAGGATCTGTAGAAAGGCTAAAGATAAGGAATATTTTCAGTGGGAGAAGTATGTCTTGATCTGTATTTGTCTGAATCTGAAACACTTGATATCTTACTTTGGACTATTAACACCTGTTGAGAGTTCAGCTCTGAGATTAAATGACTGTGGTCTACTGTCAGGAGGTTATTTCTGTCTAACTTAGTTTAATTTTCTTCCCCCTGCCCCCCC
>NW_005841929.1:2121126-2137873 GCF_000455745.1 Alligator sinensis | reverse complement strand
CAAAAGTATTGACGCAGGCTGACAGCTGTTTAGAATAGCAGTGATACTGATCTGTACCATAGCTGAAATGACATCAAATTTTTCATGATTTTATTTCTCAAAAAACAGGGAGCTTTAAGACACTGAAACTAATGGCTCACACTTCATTGCTAGTAGTAGTTGTATTCTTAAGAAGCAGAGTGAACTACATGTTTAAGGCTAAAATGCTAACCTATATGCCAGCCCAATAGCTGAACTTCAGCTAAGCTACTGTGTTTAAGCAACCAGACTGATCAGCTGTTGAAACTACAGATGGTGGATTTCTGGCAATACTAGGGTGGGGAGACTGGTGCAAGTTCCTTGGGCATTGACTTGGGGAGCGGGGGAGGAAGGGGCAGAAAAAAAATTGTGCCACTGCTGATGCACAGTTGCTTCACTTGTGTGGTGGCTAGCCAGAAGTTGCCACTGCCTCTGTGCGTGGCAGCTGCCCTGGCCACCTGGCTGCATTGTTACACCACTGATTTCTGGGAACCCTTGGCCCTCCTCAATAAAAACAACATGGAATTCAAACAGTTGGAAGCCTGAGGTTCTAACAACTTGAAGGCAGTGTAAGACAAGAGTGGAGCGTTAGTTCTGTCAAGAAATACTATAAACTATATACAGTAGCATAAGCAGATAGCTTTCCTATGCTGTTCCAAAATGCAGTCTGTGCACAATGTGTATAAGCAGGGTGAAAGTAATGACTGTCACCTGCAACAATGAAGTAGCAGAAATCGGTGAGCATTTTGCTGAAGGGTTCCAATATCTGCCATCAGGGAGGTCAACCAAAGAATCCTGCCATTATTGCAAATAATAATTTTAAAGTGACTACTTCTGAGGGCAAACCAGTTGGAATTACCCAGAATCTGTACTGTTAGAAATCGTTCATCTGGTCCCTTTTCATGCTGGTCTAATGGAACAAGAACATACTGTTTCAGATTCAGTTTATGATCCATTGTAACCCCCAGCTCCTTTTCTTCAGCATGCAGTCTAGCTAATTCTTCCCCAGTCTGTATTTGTGCATGGAATTATTCTCTCCCAAGTGCAGAACTTTTCGCTTGATTTTGAACCATTTCTCCATTTGATCAAGGTCATTCTGAATCCCAGTCCTATTCTTGAGTGTGCGCAACTCCACCCAACTTGGTGTAGGGGAGAGATTTTCTTCCCACTACAAAAACATGGCAGATGATAGTTAAGTCACACATACGGGTTACCCGATGACTTAAAATTCTCAAACCTGAACCAAAGATGACACAAGCATGTGGATAACTCTGTGGAAGCCCTTCTGCATCCTGTGCATAAAGCCAACTGAATTATTTCCATGAAACTACAGTCTGAGGTCCAGAAGCCCAAGAGGATATAGAATCTTGCTTTTTAAAATATGCTGCTCATAAATGGCTTTTTTAATATAATATTTTCAGGTCTTCAGTCCATGATGTGGATGGCTGCCTCTGGATATTTTGGAAAAAACAATTTTAAATTACTGAACATGACACTATAATTACAAAGTAAATATGCCCTAATTGAGTAATTAAATCAACATTTCTTCCTACAGGCATTACAGGGAAGAACATTCGTGTAACTGATAGATTTCAGATCCTTTATTCTAAAAGAGAAAAAAAAGTCTTCTCCAATTTTCTTCTGGGCCTGACAGATGTACAGTAACAGTTTTAAAGAATCCCCCCTTTTAAATTTAATACTCTACTTTTGTACATATAAGGTCTCTCACAAATTTCTTGTAACATTTTGTTAGGCCAAATAAGATTTTAATTACACAGAATTAATCTCTAAGCCTCTGTCTCTGTGAGTCAGTCCAGCTCTATCAGAAGCAACCTGTATATTCTCTGCTTCCTGCGTTATGGACAGCAATAATAATTCTGAAATTGGAACTTGTCTTATATTATCTAGTTGTTATCAGTAGTTTTCATGCATTTTAGATACAGAAACACTGCAGGGGTCCAACAATGGTGGTAAAAGATATTCTGACAATTAAGTATGCCACAAAATATATATAATTTTAAATAAGGTTAAGATATGGCATTGAATAATAAATGTCAGGTAGTTGAAAGTTAAAACTGCTGTCTCTAATTTGTTTCATTGTACATAGGTAATGTAGTATACAAAATTTTTCTGCAGTACAGACACGGTCTCCATTCAGACCTGCAACTAAATACCTGGAACTTAGATTTAGTTAACTGACAAAGAGTCTGATAGCTTCCATAAGTATTTTGACACCTTGGTTGAACAGTGCGGTGAAATACGCCTTAGCAGCAATCAGGAAATTGAAAAAAATCCACAGGATTCTTCAGATTCCTGTGCCAGATACCAATATACTTGCTTTAGTATAGATATGGAGTATAAATTTTGTTCCTGTGAAGGAAGACACAAGAGAATGATTAAATCCTCGGGTGAATTATAAACCTTATGGATCCATTGGTGCTTAATAATAAAACCTCTAAGATGTTAAATTAAAAATGTGCGCTTTCAGCAAGAAGTGGAAGTTATGTATATGTTGACAACTGAAAGAGACGTAGCACTGATTTAAATGCAACTTACATTTCACTCATACTCAACAGCCAGCTTATACGTGTAGTCAATAATCAGGCATAGACTTTAAGAAATTTTACACCATTTTCATCTAAAGTAGAGTTCCAGGCACCAAAGCTAAGACTCTGGAATATCTTTTAGATTCATGACATTCATTGAAGGGCTTTGAATCCTTAAAGGGATGAATGGATTACAAGAATATGAATCTAGTATTTTCTTCTCTGTCAGATAAAATCTTGCTCTAATATTTTCCTGGATCATACCGAGCCATCAATTGTTAAACCAAACTCCCCATTGATTTAAATGGATAGTTCAACTTAAAAAATCAATGGTATAATATGGCTCTATGTTATTTTTCTCAGTCTCTCTCAAAATCTAAAAGACAAAGGGATACTTCTCAGAATAAATAAGCTATGAAATGTATTTGAAAATCAGTTTTTAAGCTCCAGATTCCATTAAAAATATGTTTTCTAAATTGAACTTCTAGCCTATTAATAGTGAGAAATGCTACTGATCTACAGTATTAAACTTTTGGACTTGGCAAAATGGGCATAGAACACCATGTGCTAAAAAACATAACAAAATTGAAGCTACTTAGATGAAAAGTTGCAGTACTTACCGATCATGTGTATTGTCTTGCTGGATCCTTATTTCGTTGCCTGTAACAATTACAAATAAGATATGAGAATGGGAATAAATCTACTCTTAAGATATTACTTAAACTCTAAGGACTTGCAATGCCAGCTGAATATTATTGCTCATATTTTGAAAATGCATAGTGGATCTGTAGTGCTTGATATTAATGTAATTGAGAAAAAAGTTGGATCAGACAAAAAGAAATGGGTAAATCATAGATGCTAAGATCAAGATTTCTTGAAGAGAAAGCAGTAGATTTGGATGCTTCCGTTTTTGGTGCCCAACTTGATACCATAAAGGAGCCTAATTGTTGTAGTCCTGGTAGACAAGCAGGCAGAGAGTTAGTTTCTTAGTTAGTATGTATGAATATAAATTTATATTCTTCCATGCCAGTAGGGATAGAAAAGAAATTGAAAGTGTTTGTTGCTAGGAATACCTACTGACAACATTTACAAAACAAAACAAAACTGGATGCCAAGCTGTACAATACATGAACATAGATTTTTTACAAATATATGACAGAATCTGTAGGTAGGGGTCACAGCATATGGTACACTTGAAATACCTTTAAAAATATCGTTTTCTGAACGTGAATAGTCCAGCAGAACATTTTGAGGCCTTTTGAAGTCTGTTATGATGTCCATCCCCACCATTTTTGGTGAGTCCTCTTTACCTAGAGTCTAGACATTCACCAAAATATTTACCTTTTGCCCTATGCGACTTATATTTCTGTCAATGGCAAGTTAATTTACATGGGACATATCATACCATTGACTATTATCAATATTTGCACTGAATGCAGAATTCTGTTTGAAAGTTGACGGTATGACGATGATGGTATGTGCCAGCAACTTTAGTTTTCTATAGTACATAGCGTCTCACTTTGTTTCCCCAGAGGAGTATATGCTGTATATTTTTACCTAGGCTTTGTCTTGACTCCTCCAACACAATAGTATATATATTTCAATCAATTTCCTTGATGAATTAAAAGGGATACTTTTGTGCTGTAAGTTGTTATGGCAGTTTACCAAGGAGGAGGCTTGTGCATAGAGGTGGTTCTTGTAGGAAGTCACTACACTTCGGGGCATGAAAGCTGTATGATCATGTTACATATTATTTACCAGAAGCATGGGTAAGGGAACTCTTTTCAGAGAAGGCTCTACACATATGAAAGGATATAAATCAAATGTGATAGAGCTTATTGTTCCACATATTGGTAAAGCACAAATCAGTGAGATTTTTATACTTGAAAAAGGAATAAGACATCCCTAGGAACTTACAAATTGACTGTTGAACTTCTGTCTCCCGATGTCAGGACTCAGATATTGTTTAAGCCTATGTTTGCAAGGACAGACCTCAAACTGCATATCAGGATGGGGTTTAAACCCCTTTTTCACACAACTGGTTGCCCTAATGATGTTCACAGATCTCATGAATGCAGATGTTATCATGGCTAGTTCTGAGGAAGGGGAACAACTTTCTGGTCTTATGTTAATATTATCCAGTAGCATTTGAGAAAAGCAAGAGGATCCATAGCAAGGAATCGGCTTAATCTGTGGGCAGAAGCTCTCAGTGGAATGGTGTCTGAGGAGGGATATGAGTTCTTCTTTTTTCCTGTGAGAGTCAACTCCATCTTTTTTGATTCAGCTTCAGCCAACTGTTTTTGATCTATGTCTTGAACTCAGCTAGGAATTTGAAAAGCTGGTGATTGGTGCTGTCACTGTAGACCCATGGGGACTTGAATAGAAACCCAGCTGTACATTTTCTTTTAGTTCTCTCTGTCAATGTGTAACAGGATGTTTTTAATATATTATTTGATGAAAATGTTTTTTTATTAGAAAGGCTATTATTCACTCAAGAAATTGAAGCACCCCTTCCTTTGGAGCTACACTCATGTCTTGGATGTGTACAATTTGTACTGTATACTTGTAAGCAGAGGCATTATTTTCTCAGTGAACCAGAAAAAAAAATCAATGAATGTGAATGACAGTAATCAAGTCATGTTGCAGTGAGTTATGAGGAGTAAGAGAATATGCAATGAGAGATATATGCTAAGGTCTTCTATGACCCAGGTTTTCTAATGGTAGTGGTGGTAATACAGTACTTCTATTCTAATGTTACGTAATAAAGATTTGTAGGTTCCCACATTTTCATATTATTAAACTTTAGTATGGTAAAATTCAGCAGTTGATGATGTTGTACAAATTCTTTAAATGTAATTATGCACAAGTATTTAACCACAAGACTTCTGTTAATGAAGATTTTAAGTTAAATATTAATGTTCAGACTAAATATTTAACCATGAGAACTGGTGGTGTAACATTTTGCTGTGTCTGCATTTGAGACATATAATACAAAATGGCCTACATATCTAATTTTTAAAAACCCTTTGCAGCAATTAGTTTTATTTAGTACAACTTTTGGTCATGAAAATGAAATTGATTAAATAAACTCTTTTGATGAACTTGATTAAATAAACTCTTAAGAATATGACAGAAATAATAGTAACATTTAAAATCTACCATTCTGCAAAAATCTGTTCCATGTAGAATACTGTAAACCTTAAGTGTCTGGATTCCTAAGTCTGGTAGTGAAATGTGCAGGAGTTGACACTGCACATAAGATGTGGAGGATGAAGGAGTTATATGTAGTATTTTTATAAATATCATATGTCCTTCAGGTTCACTGTGTGAATGCATAGCATTAAAGACATGCCTCCTGCCTGAATGCATAATATTAAATCAAAGTGGTTGTTAAAGGAACCAAGCAGGAAAGGCAAAATAAAGTCTCAGATAAAAAACCCTTGACGATATAACTATAGCTGTTTATTGGGGAATAGTTGGCAAAAGCTTGTGCTTGGTTATATCCTATTTAGTTAGTTTATAAGGCACATATCTACCCTGCTTTCAATTTTCACTCTTCCTAAGGCTATGCTGGAGATTAAAGGAGGATCTTAAATCTCTGGGTAGCAGGGTAGACTGCTTGTGGAACTGAGCTGACAGGCATACAAGGGGACACAGACAGAGAGCATGTTCTGAGCCATGCAGTCTGTTTTTTCCAGCCAGAGAAGGAGGTTAGCTGGGGTAACAGGCATGTAAAAAGCTTGCAGGAAAAAATAAAGGGTCAGTTAAGGGGAAAGATGCAGATAGCTCTGTGTGTTAACCCTTTCTTTGGTGCATTCTGTATCTTTGGGAGAATGAATAAATTATGTTTTGCTTTGCTGATGTTCTTTTTGGGTTACTGCAAGGTTACATAGTTGCAGGTTCCCAAAAGGAAAAAAGTTTGAAGATGTAAATCAGGGCTAGGCCTGGGTTTGCACTGTCAGGAAAAGGAGTTGCAGCCCTAAATCTAATCCAGTAGTGAAACTACAAGAGAAACAGGGGTGATTGGGACACCATCCCCAGGGACTGATTGAAAGGAGTGCAAGAATGGTAACCCCAGGGTTACCCATGCCACTGCCATAGCTGCAGCTGCCAGTGTGCAAGGAAGTAAGTCCTTGGTATTCCCTGCCCCTGCCCAGGGCAAAAGAGTTTATAGTTACACCTTTGATCTAATCTGACTGTGGCTGGGTTGCATGGGCGCTTGTACACGTGATGCCGTTACGATGTACACATGATGAAAACGTCACTTTGTGTGGCTTAATGGTGTTGCACTGTACATGTTCAAGAGTTTGGGGGTTTTTAAATGAGTTTGCGCTATTGCAAACTAAACTACATCCCAATGTAGTTTAGTTTGCCATGTTGCAAATTGCAACACTGCAGCTGTCAACTTGCCCCACAGCTGCAGCAGAGGTGGGCCTGCTCCGCAGAAAAAAGGATTGCACCCCTCGCTATTTCTGCCTTCAGCAGGCTCCTGAGGCTGGCAGGATGGCTGGTCCCCCCCAAGAACAGGCTGCCTTGCTCCTAGGGCAGCATGGGAAGGTGGCAGGAGGGTGGCTAGGTTTGCTAGCAGCTGGAGATGGTGCTGGGGATGGTGCAGGGGGCACAGGAAGCCTGGGCAGTCTGCTAGCTGGCCAGGTGCTGCCCCACCTCAGAGGTGCCCGATCCAATGCTTCCCTAAGCCCACTTGGGCTTCCAGTGCCCTGTGCACTGTCCCTGCCACCTTCTTCAGCTGCCAGCAAACCCAGTTGCCCTCCTGCCACCTTCCTGCACTGTCCCACGGGCATGCCAGCTGCAGGAGCCTGCTGAAGGCAGAAGCAGCAAGGGGCCCGATCCTTTTTAATTCAGTGGAGCCAGCCTGTCTCTCCTGCGGCTGGGGGGTGAGCTGCCAGTGGGGTGAGTGGCCCCTGAGCTGTGGGGAGCCCTGGTCCTTCCCTCTGCAGCAGTGGTGCCCCCTGGGACTGCCTGGGCAGGCTATTAGCAGGCCGGGCGCTGCCCCAGCTTGGAGGCAGCACCTAGCTCAATTCAACTGTTCCCTGAGCCCTCCCACTAGAAGCCCGCCGGGTGCTGCTTTCTGGGCGGGCTTGGGGAACAAGTGGATTGGGCTGAGTTCTGCCTCCCAGCTGGGGCAGCACCCAGCACACTAGCAGCCTGCCCAGGCAGCTCCAGGGGGTGCTGCTGCTGTGGAGGGAAGGACTGGGGCCCCCCACAGCTCAGGGGCTGCTTGTCCCACTGGCAGCTCACCCCACACCTGCAGGCAGGCTCCAGCTCTGAGAAAAACAAAAAGGATTGGGCTTCTTGCCATAATGTGATGAAAAAATTGAAACAGGGGTTTCAGTCAAAAAACCACCATTTCAATTTAAGGGGCATAAAATAAAACCCTGAGGACTAAACCCCTGTCGTGTACAAGCGCTCCATGGTTCCACCAAGAGTGGGAACAGAAAGCCACCCCCTTCTGCACTTCAGAGGAACAAAAAATGTTTTTCTGGTTGTAACATTTGGAAATATCCTTGTTATTTGAGAAAGGATAATTTTTGAGAGGCGATAATATTACTTTGTCAGAAGCAGGTTATTTATCGCCATAAACTAAGGATGACACAGTAGTTTTAAGTAACTGTAAAACCAATTATTTTCATACAATCTGCATCTTTTGGAAGTTCCACCAAACCAGGACCCACTATATTCTTGTTATCTTTATCTACAGTCTCTTAAAACTCCTGTCTCCATTATCTATTTCTTCAGTTTTATGAATGCAATCCTGCATCTGTGTCTTTCCAAAGGCAAAATGCTGACAGGGATTGAAGCATTTGGCTTCCTTTGGGATACTGGAGTCTGCTATATCCTACTTCACTTATGTGAAATGACTTTTTACTTCCAGAAAGCCATCAGCAAGAAAATCAGGTGACAGACATTGTCAATGGTAGTGTGATGGCCTAGTTCCAAATGGCAGTAGCATTCCCTGCTATGGATTTTACTTCTGCTAGGAAATATGTCTTATTTTTCAAGTATTTACAAAAATATTTGAAATTACAAAGTGGAGGTAAAGTTCTCAAAAGCTGTAAGGATAGCGTTCCATCACACCCATCACTTCCTACAAAAAATTTGCAGTATGATATTTAATATGAAGATAAAATAAAATGACAATGTTAGGAAACTGAAATCAGCATGTTGGACATATCTCACGATACACCAAAATTTAGCAGAAAAAATAACATTTAAGAAATTGTTTTCTGCTATTCTTGGACTATGGATAACTTATAGATTTTAAAAGTGAAGAATACCATTATTAGGTTAAAAGATCTCACTCAGTCATTTCTGTATTGATCAATAGCCTATATTTTAGAAAGATATCTAGTCTTGATTTTTAGAGACTTAAGATGGTGGAAAACTACATCATTAAAAAATCTACAACATCCTGAAGAAAGTTGCTCCAGTGATCAACCATTCTCCTTATTAAAATATTCACATTATTGGTACTTATGTATATGATAGTTGAATTTATCTACCTTCAGCTTCCAACAACCAGACCTCATTATTCTTTTTTCTGATAAATTAAAGAGCATATAGATACTTCTTAAACTATGTTAAAATTATCTCAACTTTCTCTTGGATAGAATGAGCTTCTTCAGTCTCCATCTACAAAGCATGTTTTTTAGACCTCTGCTCATTCCAACAGCTCAGTGGTGGCTTCATGAGCCAGATGAGTGGTGTGGGACCTACCTGGGGCCCAGCCCTGCCCCTTCTCTGCTTTGTACACTGAGATTGAGCCCTGGGCATTTGGCACCACCCCCTTTCATTCCCATTTGCCAAGATTGGGTCCTAGAGGCCTGGCACTGCCCCTCCTACCCTCCATGTACTGGGATTGGATCCCATGGGCCTGGCATCATTTCCATCCAGGCCTATGCCCTGAAATTGGGCATCGATCTAGTGTGCAGGGCCTGGGACTTCCCATGGTTCTGTAGATTTGGCAGCAGGGGAGTGACGACATTGTTTCCCCACTGCCAAATTTCTGGACCTATGGGGAGCCCTGCAAGCCAGATGATGCAGCACTGCAGGTCAGAACTGGCCTACAGGCCAGAGGTTGAGCACCTCTGCCATAGTTTTTTTTGAACACTTTCAAATTTGTCAATATCCTTTTAGAAGCATTCTAATGCTGGTCTCATTTAATGTCCCGAATAGTGATAATAGTACCTACCTACTCCTGTGTAATAAATAGGGCCCTGTATTCATGGCAGAAGTAATCTTGCAGGTGGAGGGGCCCCTCTTGTAGCTTGCTCCTGATCAGCAGGGAGGCAAAAACTGAAGTTTTAAATATGGTACTATTTTTGCCTCCTGCTGCTGATTGGCCAAGGGGCCCTGGCAGCCCCACTGCTGACCAGTGAGCAGGCAAAAATGGCACCATGTTTAAAACTGCACTTTTTGCCTCCCCACTAATGAGGAACAAGCCTATCCACTAATCAGTGGTGGGCGGGGAGGGTGCGGGGGGGACAGAGGGAGGAATGGCAGGATTAAAGGAGCTGCAGTGCATACCACTTTCGCCATGAAGAGAGTAGGGGCCTACAAATAAAGAGTGGGATTATTCTTATGAGCATCAAAAATTAAGACTCTCTCATTCAGCATTCAAATATTAGCAAAACATACATAATGTAGAAAAGTTCATGGTGACTTTTTTAGCATCCCTGATCCTGCAGTACATTGAGCCCTTTTAATGAGTTACTGAAGGAGCTTCAACTTTTCAGTTCCTACAAAGATATGTTTAGCTGTGTCAATCTGAAATCAGGCAGAAGGTAGGACAGGGTGGCTTCCAGTTAGTCTCTAAGGTACTATACTGCCTTCTGTTCTGCCTAAATTTCTACAGAAATTAATGAAACTATTAAAATATCATAGGATTGGATCACTGGTTAGTAGTGCTTTCTAAATAATACTTGCACAGTATCTATCCATCAACAGTTCAGTATACTACAGACCTGGCTTGTGTCTCCTGTTGCCAAGTTTTTCTGTTTATAAGGAATTTTGTATATGTTCAGTAGAGATCAATTAATCTGCTTTCATATAAACAGGAATTAATATTTTCAAAAAGAATCTATAGAGGCTGTCTCAAGCATTTGTTTGTACCTACTGTGGAAAAGGTCATGGAGTAGCTGGTTAACAATGTTTATATAGAAAGCCAGTAACTTAAGAACTATTTCAGGGCTATGCATTACAGCTCTCTGCCTAAAGGTGCTTGTGAGGATTCTCTTTTGCTAACACTTCCCATCTTTTGGTTATCTTTGGATGCTTTTCATGCTAGCAGACAGTTCTGCCTGTACATGTATTATTTTTTTTACTGTAGACGTAACCTTCTGATTTAGTACCTCATTTAAGGCACAGACAGAAGTATAGCTTCTGGGTCTAACTCATGGTGATTCATAGAAATCGCCATGAGTTAGACCAATCCTCCCAATCCAGTAGGCATTAGCTGTTGGATCAGGAGAGTGCAGGATTGACTCCAATTTGGAGTTGATCCAGAGAGAGGCTGTGTCTTCCCATGACTCTGCCCCCCGCCCCTCCCATCCCCTCTCAGCTTTGTTGCTGTCTCTGGATGGGAGGGGGGAGAAGGCAGGGGAGGGAGATTGTTTCAGGTCTTTTTAACCCTGGCTGGAGTAGGGAGGCAGGTAAATTGGAGCACCCCTGAGGTGAATGGCTCCAATGCACTGGGCCCCCTACTTCATCGGGGCTGAGAAAACCCCAGAAGGGACTTTCCTCCCCTGCCTTTTCCCTCTCCCACCCAGAGACAGCAGCTTGAGCTGGGCTTTGCTGGAGCTGGAGCAGACGGAAATTAAAATGAAGTCACTCCACTTAGGAGTGGCTTCATTTGAACCCTCATACAATGAGGGTTTATTTGTCATGTGATCAGAGGGCTCTGCAGTTGTGCTCTGTTGTTTGGGCATGGCTTTTGAGTGATTTCAAGGGACTCATTGCATGACAAATGTCATTTAGGTTACAAATTAGCTGAGCAGTGTCAAGAGTGTCTGTTTTTGCATCTGGATATTACATATGCTTAATTTTCAGACTTTAAACACATTCCAAAAGGATACTAGCAAATACAAAAGTATGTTAGGAAATGTGAGAATGATAAAGGTAAAGTGAAATGCTTTAAAACGGGAGTGGCCAACCCACAACAGGAATACCTCAAGTGGCACGTGCTACCTGTACAGATCAGGGAAGGGTTAGGCAGCACGGCACCAGGTGGGGCAGGAAGCAGAAGGCAGAACAGGAGATTGGGCAGCACAGAGTAGGGAATAAAAAGCAAAGCAGATGATCAGGCAGAGGAGGGGGATTGAAGTGGCACTTGGGGAGGGTACAGGGCTAATTTGTGGCAAGTTTGACAGAAAGGTTGGCCCCCTGTGCTTTACAAGATGCCCAAACAGTTAAATCACATGCAGTTCTCCTGTGAAAAATGATTCTATAAAAATACAGAATGTATGGTTTTGTTTGAGTCTCAATAACTCCTGGTCAAATAATCTAAACAATATTTTCCTGACTGTTAGTTTAGCAAAATTACTTTGGCATGTGAGACTTGACCTGTTTTTTCTTTTTTTCACTTATCCGGGTAAAGAATAATTCATTCCCTAAATACCTGCAGGTTTGGTGGAAGGGTAGATATGGGAAGATTGGACTTCTTTTGTTCCTTAACCTGCAGAGCTCAATCTTTCATACAGGCCCAATGGTGTAGTTCTTTGGCTTTAAGGGCAAGTGGGATGATGCCAGTGATGCCCTTTTATCCATGATTCTTTTGCCAGGAATTTTACCCTTTCTCCCTCTATCATCTTGAAGAAATATTGCTAAATTAGGAAACATGTTTCTGTTAGAAACATTTTAATTTTTATATCTATAAAATCTTCTAAAATAAGATTACTATAATTGAATTAGATTAGAAAAAATATTTGTCTCTTTTCCTTTAGTTAACTTTTTGCACTTGGCAGGACTTTTGTTTAGCCAGTTTCAACATTTCCCCCTATATAGTTAATGGGTTTGTCGTTATTGCCCCACAGCAACAGAGGAGGGAAAACCGGGGAAAAAAATGATTTAATACATTTTATTAATTTTTTTTTTTACAAGGTCAGGTTTATGACTTGAAGTTACTTTTAACTAATTTTCCTTTGAAAATGTATTCAAGTATGTAGTGATAATTTCATTTATTAAGACAAGTTAGTTTAGGGAGTTCTGCTTTTGTTGTTAATGTCACCAGTTATTATGGAAATAGCATAGAGACCTCAACTGAGCTGCTAACAGATAACTAAAAGGAAAAGATGGCTTAAAAATAATATTACTAAATGTTAGGATCATTTTAGTAAGGAATTGAAAACAAAATGGAAACCAGCATTATGCCACTGTATAAATCCACCTTGCTTCCACATCTTGAATAGCTTGTGCAGTTCTAGTCTTGACATCTCAAAAAGGATGTAATGTGGAATTAGAAAAGGTACAGAGAAGGGCAGCAAAGATGATCAGGGGTATGGAGCAGCTACTGTAGCTAAAGAGACCTGAAAAGGCTAGGACTCTTCAGTTTGGAAAATAGAAGGGTGAGGTAAGATTTGATAGAGGTGTGTAAAAGCATGCATGGTGTAGGTGAAATGAATAGGGAACTGTTATTTGTCAAGTCCTAGAATACTAGAACTTGGAGATACCCATTGAAATTAACAGGTTTAAAATAAATACTTTTTAAATGAATTACGCAGTTTATTTGTGGAACTCATTGCCACATGAGGTTGTAGAAGCAGATAGTATAACCAGTGTAACGGGACAGCATCCTAGGGGTAGCCATGATCTCCCCTAACGCCCCCTTACCATGCCAAGTTAGCCTAAAAGCATCCTCAATTCTCGCCCGCCATGTCTTTGATGTTCAGTATATAATAGGGAGGCTACCTTTCCGTCCTCTTGGCCATGGTTTCTTTTTGTACTCTAGCACCATTTTGTAATGGGAGTTCCAGGGCTCCTTAGCTTCATGGACTATGCATGGCTCCAACCATCCCTTTACCACGCCCCAAGCCTCGGAGGTGGAACTGACGTTCTTCAGTCTTACAATAGGTCTCGCTCTGCACCTCGCTGGCGCTATGGGCTATATTGTCCTGTCTTGCGCCACCCCCCCTCTGGGGCTTCGCGCCGCCCCCTCTCTGGGCAGGGGTCCCCACGCTACCGTGAGTCCCCTATGAGGCCTCCTCCATCCCCTTATAGCCTCACCCAAGCCACCGGTTAAAACATCAAACAAAACACAGGCCCCTGGGCTATAACATAAATTCATGCCACCTGGCTACACCTTTATTCCAGCCACACCAGGGGTGCTCCATCCTTCCCCCAAGCTCAGGCTGTACCGGCAGTCTAGCCTCTCCCCTCTGTTTGCTCTGGGAGAGCTCCTTCCCCCTTGGCTGCTGGCAGAGAACTCCCTGTGGGCCTCAGGCCTGGGACTTATATGGGAGTCGGGCCCTGCCCCTTCTGGTCAGCTGACCAGGTGCAGGTGCGGCCACTTCCCCACATTAACCGGTTACCCCGGCAACCTGCACCTGGGTTCTTATCACTGCTCTTCCAAGTAGCAGGCACCTTAGTGCCCTGCTACAACTAGGTTAAAAAAGAGATAGATCCACTAAATTAATTACATTTATGGAGGATAGATCAATTAATAGTTACTAAACAGAATAGTGAGGGGTGTTTCCTTTGACATCTCTATATGATGGTGGATGCTGGGTAGGTTGTGACATGGGATGGATTACTCTAGACATACCCTATTCATATACCCTCCCCCCCTACTTCATCCACTTTTCCCACTGTCAGAGGCAGGTTACTGGGCTAGAAGAACCATTGGTCTGACCCAATATATCACTTCTTATGTTCACCTGGGGAAAAATATGGGTAAAATTAAAGTCTGCCCATGTTTCCTAATAGACAAAGTACTCAGCACTGTTTATGTGGCTGGAAAGTGGGTATAGAATGCAGATAAATTTATATAAAAAAGTAAAATCTCCACACCAGGGTGACTGATCTAAGGAATGTTGGGGCCTTAAAGGAGCTACATGTGCCCTTTATGGGTAAAGTGTGCAGATGCTTCAGCGCAGGGAGAATCTGCATGTATGTTGCACTCCTTCTTAAGGGTCAGGAACAAACTCAGCCCTTGCACTTCCACGTGCAAGCACTGAGATATTCTGTTGCAAGCAGTGGTGAAAGAAAACACGAAGGGGACAGGGAAAGGCTGGGGTATCAGATATGTAAGGGATCAGGGGGTGTACATACAGTACAGCGCATATTCAGGTGGACAGAAACTGATGCACTTGTACAGCCTATTCAGACACGTTGTGCCTGTTCCAAGCACTGTGCCTTTGAGAGCTGCTGGCTGGATTTATGCAACCATGCACAGGCACTGCAAGCAGCAGCTTAAAGCCACAATCTTGTTCTGCAAAGCAAAAATAACTTGTACTGCACACTGCTGTGGTTGTCAGGGAAGATTTCTATGTAGAGCTGAATGTTGCTGTGGTTTCCAGATCTCTGCTCTGTTAAAATTATGCAGGGCTTAATCCACCTATAGATTTCATGTAGTGATTCTGGTTTTTTTGCCTTATTTATCATCTGCAACCAAGAACTGGCTTTCTAGCCATATCTTGCTAGAGTATGATGTAGGTAGCAGAGTAAATGTGATTAACTTTATAGGGTGGAGAACCCCTGGAATTGCATGAACTGAACTTTTTATACAGTATAGTATATTGGAAGGATCTTGTGGCTGTTTTTCAGGGAAAGGAAAGACATGTCACAAGATGGGCTTCTGGCTGTGATATTTCTCAGTGGTAACAGAGTTTGGATATGCCTTTCATTTTGCTGAGCAGCAGCCATAAAGAAATGTGGTTTACCCTTCTGCATTTGCCCACAGTTTCTCATTTTGTATAATCTATTTCCATTCCATTGTGCTCTTTTATACATGTTATTCTGGGACCATTTAATAAAGTGAAGACTGTTTTTAACTTCTACTAGCAGTGGGTAATAAAACATATTTTAATTACCTACTATATGAAGAATCATATCCATATTACAAATTCACTGATGGAAAAAATAGAGTATGGATGTTAGGTATGCCAGACGGTAGTATACCTTTAGGATGGACCAAATCAATTCCTGATACAACTCCATTGCAGTCAAGGGAGGTCTGCTAGGAATATATTTGGTCCAGTTCCTCTGAGTGCTAGGTACTGAATTTGTGTATTTAATTTAGCTGAAAGATGTGGAACAGTGAATGTAAGCAAGAAAGCTTCTCAGCTAATCTGCATCTGAGGATTTGTGAATAGAATGTGTCCTAGCAAGTATAAGAAATACAAGGGTTCACGGCATGCCATCCATACATGACCCATATTATTTCATAGATCCTGCAGTGACAAATTTATAGATGCTGATTCGTGTAGCAGTTCATGAGTAAGTTGTACAAATGGCAATCATCATTACTTAACTCATATAGCATTTGTATTAGAAATGGCTATTTGAGCCAATGTGTTCTTTGGAACACTACATTATCCCAGCAGAACTACAGTTTTATATAAAAAATGGTTGCTAGTTATTCTCTCAGATGCACAGATTTTTTTTTTTTACTACTTCCAGAGACTTATTTGGGATGAATGCAAGTACTTTTTTGGAGGAAGAATATTTTTAAGTCACGGATATTGGCTTTCTTTTGAATTGTATGACATCAGTGGCCCATGGTTCAAGGAAAGTTAAAGTGCAACTCTTCCTTAGTCCAGTAGATCACAGGGGTTCTTCTGACATCATTAGCAATAGGGTTGTGTGAAATTTTGACAGGTGTTTCATTTCAAAGCTATTTTAATGGATTTTGAGCTTGAAACAGTGAAATCAAAATGAAATGAAAGGCTTTGAAACAAAACAGGGTACTCAAAAAGTTTTGAAACATCTTGAGGTTTTGAAACCAGGCTTGCTTGTAGCTAAACAGAAACGAAGGAGCTGGAAGGACTGTTCTGATATTGACGTCTAGCTCCCAGTTCGATTCCTTAGCTCTCTGACTGCTTCCCCCAGCTCTCTGATCATTTCCCCAGCTCTTTCCAGGGGGCACAGGTCCCTGATCTGCATGCAGGGTTGCAGTAGTCTAGTGCTGCAGGCTGGGGCCAGCGGCAGCCACTTGGTGCAGCCTGAGGAAT
>NW_005841929.1:2111907-2121069 GCF_000455745.1 Alligator sinensis | reverse complement strand
CGCCCCCCTGGCTGTGCCGCTTTCGGCCTCGGGGGGGGGAGCCACAGGGGCTATGCCCTGCTGCTGCTTCCCCAGCCAGCATAGGTGGAGCACAATGCAGGCGTGGCTTGCTCCGTGCGGCAGCAGGGCATAGCCCCAGCTCCCAGCACTGCCACATCTGCATCAACGCTGGGAGTGGGTGCTCTGCCCTGCTGCCACCTGCCAGCCAATGCAGGGGGCGCAGGATGCAGGCGTGGCAGTGATAATATAAGATATATATAGTTTTATGTTTATGTATATTATAACTTAATAAATTGTGTATAGTTAAGGACTTTGGGCTTGGGCTAACTCTATAGAGGAAAGAGGGATCTGCTTGAAATTCTGGCATCCCTCTCACAGCACCTGCTCCTGCCTACCCATCCCATTCAATTGAAAATAGGGCACACCCTTGGGTGTACCCGGGTTACATTCGTATGGCTTGCTGTGCAAGCCTCTAATCATACAGGTGGCCCTTCTCTGGACTCTCTCAGGTTGAACCACATCCTTGCTAAAGTGCAGCATACAGAACTGGACACAGTACTCCAGTTGTATAAACAAGTACTAAGTAAATGCACAGTAACCTGAATTACTGTGTAGTAGTGCTGGCGAATGCCTTTTTTGTGACACTGTTGTGCAGTAGTGCAATACTACTGCACAGTAGCGTTGCATCATGATTGTTGCCATGCAACACTACTGCATAGTAGTATTGGGCTACCGTGTGGTCAGTGTCTCATGCAGATGTGCCTAGTGTGTCCCCAGGAGTTAGCTATCTAAGGAATGTTAACAAAATGTTGAAATTTTATCATATATATGGCACACTATGGCGATGTAGCAATCATGTGGATCTACATGTGATCACCAGCTACATCGCTGTAGCAGCAAAATCTAACCGTTTGCCACACGCATGGTGCAGTAACCGCCCACACTGCACAGTGCTTTAGTACTTCCAAAAAGAAGTACTAAAGAACAGCACCGTAGCAACTTCGCTGTATGACAACGTGTAGATATGCCCATAGTAATTAATTTTTAAACTTAAATATTTAACTTGATAGTACTGAAGTTATGTAGCCACAATGGTCTAGGAAATATGTGAGCTTACATTCATTTCTTGCAATGATAAGGAACCCATGCTGGTTTTCCATCCAGCTAATCTAACTTACTTTTTTATATGTTTATGGTTACAACCTCTGCTTATTACCAGTCATTGGAATGTGTTTTTTAATAAATGCTGTGCAGTAAATATAGGCTTTATTTGGGGGAAGGGGGAAAAAAGGGAAAAAGAAAGCCTTACTTCCCAGCAGGGAATAATTTCTGTACTTAGCTTGTATGTTCTAAAGCTCAAAAACAATTTACAACAGAAAATTCTTTGACTCCCTTATCTGGGCTTACAGTTTGTATGCACAGTTTCAACCTGACATGATGTTTAAAGGGGTATGGGTATTTTATAATTTTGCTCTAGCTATAATTCAGGTTTTAATTTGGCTTTCATTATAAACCCATGTTTTCACTTGACATATCTCAGAAGTTCTTCCATTTGGGAAGAAACGTCTCAATATTTAATGTCAGCCAAAAGGTTAATTTTGTTAGAATGTTTACTAATTCATTGTATATACTTTTTAAGTGAGGCAAGTAAGGAAGAAAACTACTTCATGTTTTAAGATAATGTATGACTTCTTTGTATCCTATCCAGTAGTCTTTAGGCAAAATGCCCAATGAAGTCAACTGGCAGTTTTGTCTGAGTGAAAACTGCAGAGTAAGACTCTGTTTTCACATACAAATAAGTCAAGTAATTTAACTTAGAAATTTTCAAACTGCATGTTGCTTGTCCTCACTCTGTAAAAGTACTGAAATGAGGGTTCCCCACTATAGAATCATGTTAAAAAGTGCATGAAATTATGGAAGTACAGTTGTACAACAGCATAGTTCTAGGCCTTAGATTATAGTGTTCTACATTTTACAAAGTTGTAGGAAAAAGATTTTCAGAACTCAGTTAGTAGTAGTTTTGTTTCTTCTTTTGGGTGATCTTGTTCAAAATGTATGATGTATCATGTATTCTGTGTAATACACTATGCTAATCTTAATATTTGATATAGTGCTAATTTTTTGTTACTTTCCATAACTACTCCCACCCTAACTCTATCTTAGTGGGCGTGTCTATACATGCATTTCAATGTGCAGTAGCTTATTTTATATGCAGTTATGCTAATGAGCGGTAAAATAGGCTAGTTAAATAGGCTAGAGGCATTAAGCATCACTTAAAAAACCTGCGCTTTTAGTACCGTGGATTAGGGCACCCTAATCCACATTTATTTATTACCTAACATTGGAGGTACTAAATGTAATGTTCATTAAGAAAAGCACATTAATATATGTGTAGACGTGCCCAGAGAGATCTAAATCTCTGCCCTAAAGATTTTACAATCTAAGCTAATATTGTGCTAATACAGGTTTTTATAAAAACAGTATAAGGGGCTAAAATTTATTAGCCAGAGAATAGATAACTTGAATGGGATGAAAGAGAATATGAGAAATCCTCTTTCTGACCTTAAGTTTTTTACCTCTGGCCAGGGGCATCAGTAAAATTTCTGAGTAAAAAAAAGTAGCAGGGAGGGCAAAGGATCCCACTTCTCACAGTTATTCTGAGTTATTTTGTCCTGATGTTGCTAAATCTCTGCTTCCTTCAGCTGGGGACAAAACTTACTTTTGTTCCTAAAAGCATAAACCTCCGTACAGTGAACTATGGGCACATTTACATAAGACACTACTGCACAGTGGTTACTGCACATTTATTTGGGATTTGCTTATACAAGTAATACATAAATGCTCAGAAGCTGGAGTTACTGTGTAGTAGCACCACCGAATCTCTTTTAAGTGACACTACTGTGCAGTAGCCTAATAATACTGTTATGCACTACCGAGCAGTATTATTCGACTACTGCGCAGTCAGCATCTCGTGTAGATATGCCCTGTATATAGTAAAACTTCATTTATGATGGTAAAATGGAATGAAATACTCAAATTGGTTTCACTCTATTGCAATGTGCAAATAGTTTTAG
The DNA here is from genome assembly GCF_000455745.1 of Alligator sinensis. Classification (NCBI taxonomy): domain Eukaryota; kingdom Metazoa; phylum Chordata; order Crocodylia; family Alligatoridae; genus Alligator; species Alligator sinensis. The sequence goes on along the minus strand of NW_005841929.1, from coordinate 2,117,995 downwards.
TAAGTCTCAGGTTCCATCAAAGAGAAAAACTGCTGGTGAAGACCAAGTTGCCCTATGTCTCATTTGCATATACATTTGTGGAGGATCCCAAGACTCATGACAGGAACACCTGGTTCTAGTTATGAGTGAGGAACTAATTAGCACATGGATCCTTTGTGAGGGGTATCTAGAGTACACACACATGCTGAGCTTTGCTGAGCTGTGAGGTCACCATGGCTTGAAATGCTCTTGACTCTGCTGAGACCCAGCCCAATTAACTATATGGTAAATCATGAGCCTTTTGGCTTTGAACTAATGTCATGTGTAAGACAGGTGGCAGGGGCCAAGCTGAATGTGAGCAAAAGCACCTGCTTTGCTGTGGGCAAGCTTGGGGACCTGGAGTCCCTGGGGGTCTCTGTCCCCCATGCGGGGGTCAGAATCCTCAGGATAGATTTTGACCCCAAGCTGAGCAGCAGGACAGTGTGGGAGAAGACAGAGGCAAAGGTAAAGCAGAGACTGGGGCTGTGGCATATGTGCTCCCTTTCCATGGGGGGGCACATTGCGCTTGTGAAAGTGGTGTTGTTACTGGTGCTTCTGTACACCGCGCTGGTCTTCCCCCCTTCTGAGCATGTTGCCCATGGGATCCAGAGGGCCATGTGCATTTTATTTTGGGGCTCCAGATGGGAAAAGGTCACCAGGAAGACCCTGTACAAAGACAAGAGGGCCAGGGGCAGGGGTATTCCAGACATCCTTCTGTTCCTGTGGGCCAAGTATACTAGCCAGATCTACAAGCTGGCAAAGGGCACAGAATCCAAAACTGCTTGCTTAGTGAGATATTCTGCAGGGCACATCCTGAGACACTGGGGGGTATTCACCCTGACCAACTGCAGACCATGGATCATGGGCTTACCATGGTTTTATGAGATCTTAAACCAGGGCTACAGCTTGTATGGGCTGCAGAGCACAGGCTTCATGACCATGAGCAACCACAAGAAGATACAGGAGACAGTGAGACCAAGGAACATCATGTTGCCCATGGACCTGCTTGTTGGTGACATGTGCCAGTCCGTGTGGGAGCGCATTGACCACAAGGACTTGCGCAAAGATCACAAGGACCTGAACTGGCTAATAGTCCACCAAGCCCTGCCTGTGAGGGCCCGGAGGCATAGAGAGTGTCAGCTGGGGGGGACCTAGCTGCCCATGGCCCAACTGCCATGGAGGATTGACTACCTCCTCTGGCTCTGCAGCTGTGCAAAAGAGGTATGGAAAAGGGTAAAGCAGCTCTGCAAAGCAGTGACCAGTGTCAACCGGCTAACCAGAGAAGTGGCACTGTATGGGCACCTCACCAAACACCAGGGGAACCTGTCGGCCCGTTTCAACTAGATTGTGTCCTGCATCAGGAGCGCCCTGTGGAAAGCCAGGAACCTCCTGTTGTACAGGCAAATGGATGTAGAGGTGGTAGGCTGTGAAAATGTGAAAATGAAAATGTGTGAAAATGGCTTTGAGCAAACTCCTGACCTACTACCAGACATTGGTAGTGGAGGATGGAGAGGATGTAGCCAAAGCCACCTGGCACAGAGACACATGGCACAGGATCTTCCAACTCCCCCCGAGGACAGCAACAGCAGCAGCGGGGCCTCCAGCGGGAGCTGGAGTGACAGCAACATGGATACCAAGTGAACTGAGCCTGTGACCCCACAAGTGTGGTGGGGATGAAGGGGTTGCCTGGTCTGAGAAACCAGAGTTTGTTTGTATGTGTGTAGCACACAGGGTGGATATTGTAATGGGTCCTGGTGGGCAGCAGGCCTTTTTATGAGTAAGCAAGCTGCGCAGGTGTGGTTTTTGTAATAGGTTATGGTTTTTCTTTGTAGAGTGATACTCGGATTGTAGATATACATAACTCATATAGCTAGCTAGCTAGCTAGCTAGATATTCCCCTCCTCCCCCCCACAAAAAACCAGACAGGTAATGTATAGTGAACTTCCCACTTAGCTCTGGAGTGGAAAGCTCTTGGCTTTAAGCCCACTTTACAGAAATGGGAGACTCCTCCCTGGCTTGCCCCTGGGGCCTTACAGCTGAGAGCAAGGAAAACTCATTGGCATCCAAACCCCAAATTTCTGGGCTTGGACCTGCAAGTAGGATGCCTGCCAAAGGATTTGGGAACATCTGAAACCCCAGATGGGGGTGGAGGATGTTTGCTGTTAGTAGGGTCACTTATGGTTCTGGACTCACTCACGGATTTGGAATTGATTTGGCTGATTTGACTTGGAATACGGATAAATTAAAAAAAAAAAAGACAGAGGAGACATCATGATCTAGCAGGTGGTTTTCCCAGGGCAGGGGAAGTACTCTGACCATTAAGGTGGTTTTCCTAGTCGCTGGGGATAACCACTTTTCTGGCATGGGGTAGGCATGGAGGTAATGTATAGTTAACCTCCCACTTCCTCTTCCAGTGGGAAGATTTTGGCTTTATGCCCACTTTATGGAAATGGGAGACTTCTCTCTAGCTTGCTTATATGGCCATATGACTGAGGGCAAGCAAAACTCGAGGGCATCTAAACCCTCTGGGCTTGGGTCTTCATGTAGGATGCCTGCCAAAGGTTTTGGAAGCATCTGAAGCCCCAGTGTGATCCCAGGTAGGGGTGGAGGATGTTTGCTGTAGTAGGGTCACATATGGTTCTTGAATGACTCACGGATTTGGAATTGATTTGGCTGATTTGACTTGGAACATGAAAAATTTTTCTTAAAAAAAACACCAAAAAAAACAAAATCCCATGACCCCCAAGGTGGTTTTTCTGCTGGCTGGGGGAAACCACAGATGTGGCAGGGGGTAGTATCCGGACCAAGGTAATGCATAGTTAGCCTTCCACTTTCACTTCCAGTAGGGAAATCATAGCTATATGTGAACTTGATGGAAATGAGAGATTCTTCCCTAGCTTGCTCCTGTGGCCATGTGGCTACAGCCAAGCAAAACTTGGGGGTATCTGAACCCCAAGCCTCTGGGCTTGGGCCTGCATGTAGGATGCCTACCAAAGGATTTGAAAGTATCTGAAGCCCCAGGGGGATGGAGGATACTTGCTGGTAGCAGGGCCACATATGGTTCTTGAATGACTCTCATAGATTTGGAATTGATTTTGCTGATTTGACTTGGGACACGAAACATTTTCCTGAAAAAAAGGTAATTTCTATTCTATATAAGTAGGGACTAAAATGCTACTTAAATGTGCGTTTATGGAAGCTTGATTTTTGGCCTATTTGGGGGCATATCATGATCATGCTTTTCTGTCCAGGTAGTTTCACATACCTGTAGTAGAGATCCCCTTTTTCCTCACCTTGAATGACTTGGTGTAGTTGAGGGTAGAGACCTGTCCATTGTACTACAGATAGATACCCCTGTGGGAGTATACTGTAGCCTCCCAAAGGGAGGATCTTGGCTACAGAATTTATCATGATGGGGATTGTTTTCAGGCTCTCCCTCTAGCTTACTCCTATGGCTTTTTGGCTAGGGGCAAGTGAGACTAGTGGGTATCTGCACCCCAAGGTTTCTGGGTGTTGGGCTTGCACATATGATTCCTGCCATGGATTTGGGAGTATCTGAAGCCCCAGGCTAAAGAGTCTGGGAGGTAGGATACTTGCTGGTGGTAGTGCCACATGGACTTGAATATTGAGCTCTGCTCAGTTGATAGAATTCCGAACCGATTTAGCTAATTTGGCTTGAGACAGAAAATTTAAAAAATGTGTGTTTATGGAGTAACTGTGCTAAAACTTGCAGCAGTTTTAAAAAAGGTAAAATGCATTAATTCTGGATGAACTAAATCTATGGGTACTATATGGAAATTGTTACAGCTATGTTTATTTCAAGGCCAGTTTTTTCAAATTTGCTCCATACTTCCGTGTGCTCAGGGAGAACAGGGTCTGATGGTTAAGAGGGATGGAAAAAGCTGCAGTGGGAAGAAATGGGGGGGGGGGGGGGGGGGGAAGGGCAAATTTGTTTCTCACCTCCATGTGCTCAGGGTGAGACAGTAAGGGGGAGGGATTGAAGAGGGAAGAAGTTGGAAGGAAACTTCCCCAATTTATTTTCCCTGCTGTAGTAGTGGGAAGGGGATAAATTCAAAGCAAACCTCCAATAATTAGATTCTGTACCTAGAGAATTATATAAAATTTATTAATTCTGCATATATAGAATCTAAGTATGGGGGGAGGGGGCATCTTATAATCAGGCTCATTTTATATTTGAGTAACTATGGTAATAAAGCATTTTTTGTGTTGCAAACAACTCAGAAAGACCACAACAGTTTAGACTTTTTTTAAACACTATGAATTTGTGTCTGAAATCTTTGGGCTTACCTTACGAATCACTGTTGCACATCTAACAGCAGTAGCGTTGTGTGGCACCTCTTTGAGCCCTTGAAAACATCTCAAGGCACCCCAGGGTGGCATGGCCCCTGGTTGAGAATCACTGCACTAAAGCATATGGCTGGTTTTCATCCCATAAGAGAATTCCTACAAACTTCATTTCATTGTTTTTAGAAATATTTTGCCTTATGGTATCAGTGCTGTGTTCTACTTTCTGTAGAGCTGTGTGAGCTTTGCTTTTTTAATTTAAACCATTTCTATAAAGTGCCTGTAGATCAAGTAATTTGTCACTGCTGTTAGTTATTTAGGCCAGATAGTGTCTGCAGTCTTAGAGCCTCATAAAACAGACAGATCTTTATCAGCAATCAATACCTGCAATATTTGTTACTATAAATCTGTCATTACTGACTCATCATTTGAAATTAATTTGAGATAAAGGACTTCATCATGGGACCTGTGATTGGTAGAAACAAAAGACAATGAAGCCACTAGAAGTTGTATTCTTAATCACACTGGTCTATTGAACTCAAAATGCATAGATTTGAGTGTTCATATGAAACCTAACAATAGCCAGTTATAATTGATAAACTTGGTTCACTCCCAAATTTCAGAAAACTCTTCATGAGAATGCTGCAGCTGTTGATTTTCATGACAGTGTGGTCCAGCCAACATGTTAAGAATAGTGGTAAAGACCAGTAAGTTTACATTCCCTGCAAAACTTTTCCTATCTTCTCCAACGGACCCATATTAAAGAAGAGCTTTGCTTTGGGAATAATTAAAACATCTTAATCTATCAAAATCTCTGCCATTACAGTGGCAAGATACTGATGTGTATGTGTGTGATATAGCCTTATATCTCTTACTTTTTAATTGTGGCATGTTGAACATTTGTTTGTTTTAGGTTTTTTTAATTGCTTTGAAGTTGTGTTGTTTGAGGAGGGCTGGAGTGGATGATTTTGTGGACTTTTTGGGGAAATGGTAGTATCAAATGCAGAGGACTCAACTTAGTGGCTGGGGAGACCCTTTTCAAACCTATACTTCTATCTTTCCAGTTTTTCTTCTTTTCAGTGTGCCATATAGTAGGGAGTTGGAAAGGGAAGATGAAGTAAAAAAAAAACACATATGAAAGCAAACTGAAAATGAATGAGGAACCCAGACTATCACTGAAAGGAGTCTACAGATCACACTGGGTGTGTCTACATGTGCAAATACTCTGGGGTGGTTTTACTCTAGAGTAATTTACTCCAGAGTGGGTGTGTCTTTATGGCAACGTAGCATTGGTGGGCACAAATCATGATACTGGTGCTACTGTGCAGTAGCATGAGCTACTGTGCAGTGGCTCATTGCTATTGTGCAGTAGGGCTGGAAATGACCTGTGTGCTGCTGGGACTGCGCAGTAACGGTGGTTACTGCACAGTTGGGTGCACATGTAGATGCACCCGGTAAACCCACCCTGGTCAGGCATCTATGTGTGGGGAAGTGGGAGCAGATTTGCTGCTCATGGTAGCAGTCTGCTTCTGCCCCTGCCAGCTCTGCACCAGCCCTCTGCAGCATCCAGTGGGAGCTCTAGGTTCCCCCTGGGTGCTAGTCCAGGGGCTGGCAGGGGGCACGGGACCAGGAGACAGCTGTCTTATGGTAGGGGTGAGAGAGTGCTCCCTGGCCCTGGAAGCTGCCTGCTCTGGGAGCAGGGAGCTCCCAGCCCCCACTCCGTGGTCATGGAGCAGAGGCTGGGAGCTCCCCGTTGCCAGGGCAG
>NW_005841929.1:2095809-2111869 GCF_000455745.1 Alligator sinensis | reverse complement strand
TTCTGAGGGCTGGGAGCAATCTCCTGCTTGCTGCTGCCTGGCTAGCCGGGAGTACATTTGCTTCCAGTCAGCTGTCTACACATGCTGTACTGCATAGTAATTACTCCTGAGTAAATTTGCTACTTTTATTTACAGGTAGCAAATTTACTCTCAATTAGAGCAAGTTACTGCACAGTAAGCGTCCGTACATATAGATGGTGATACTTACTGGGCATGTCTACATGTTCATTAATGTGCTGTAGTTATTGCCCATTAAGTTTAGTACTTGTACAACCAAGTACTAAATCAATATTCAGTAACTGGCCCCTACTGCACAGTAGCGCTGGCGCACAGCTTTTTAGTGATGCTAATTTCACAATAGCCTAATACTACTGCACAGTAGCGTATTAGCATGGTTTTTGCCCTGCATGCTACTGCACAATAGAATTAGGCTACTGTGCAATTAGTGTCTTGTATAGACATACCCACTGTTCAGTAATTTGCTCTAATTTGAGTAGTCTCATATAGACATGCCCACTACGTCTATTTGATTACATGTAGTTGTTTGTAGATTACATGTAGGTGCAGAAAATGTAAAATGAGTGTGTCAGCCAGTTGACTGACTGCTTCCTCTAGAAAATAACCAGGCAACCTTATTTCAGTCTACCCTAAAATCTGTTCTTGAATAACATAAGCAGGAAACTAACTATAGCTTTTCCTGCTTTGAGAGGAAAACTGTGACACCCTTGTAATAATATGGAAATGACTGACATAAAACAACACCTGACCTAATAATTTCCTGTTCCTGATCCATTGAGTGAGGAATTTTACAATCTTATGTGTTGTTTACCTAAGGGTATACCCTGTTGTACTCTTCTGCTTTAATTGAATGGTACCTTTCCATCACCCTAATGCATTTACAGTGTAACCATTACTGTGGTGTCTTGATGCCATATACACAATATGAAAGAAACAATTATCCACAAGATTTTTTAAAAAGATCTCCAAGCAATTTTCTTGTTTTTCCTCATTTTAATTATGTGTCTAATTAATTGTATCTTGGGGGTAGAAGGCAGTAGGTAGGCTTTGTCTGGTCCCTCTTTTTTTTTTGTGTACAGCAATTCACAGGTGCCCAGCTGATATGTCTTCTCCAGGTTTGTTGAATAATCCTCTTTAAAGCTGATTTCTAGAAGTATTAGACTTAGGGCAGCCACTAATGCCCCCGTAGACTCCAGGACATCCCCTTAATGAGGGGCAGGACTACCACCCCCCTTGGCCAATCAACAGCAAGGGGCAGGACTGCCTCCTCAGCCAATCAGCAGTGAGGGTCGGGACCACCAGACTCCTTGGCCAATCAGCAGCAAGGGGCAGGACCACCACAAAAAGACCAGGAAAATGTCACTGGCCTTGGCTTATTGCTGACTGTTATAATAAAATATTAATTCTCTTTTATTTTGTATTTTAATGACATTGTGTGCAGACAGGAGGAATTTTGTTCATGAGTACCAAATTAATAAAAACTAATTATCCACTGAGATTCAGTCTCACTCCAGCCCAGCTCCATGCTTGGGAGCCAGGGCCACACACTGCACAGGCACCTCACCTCCCCCTCATCAGCATTCAGTACAGACGCTGGGCACTCAGGAATATGCCCTGACCACTCAGTGCTGGGCTGAGTGGGGTCAGTGGGTGCTGGATGCCTGTGGCAGTGCAGCCAGCTGACTGGAGGCATCCGCTTTTTCTTCCACAGGAGACAGACAGGTTTGCCTGTCCCAGAGGAGAAATAATGGTTTAATGAGCTGGCCGAGCCACCCAGGAACCTGAACTCTGCCCAAAGCTCCCCCTCCCTACACAGCAGGACACCCCAGGGACTCACTGGGCTGCTTTATGGGTACAAAGACAGTGACAAGAGCCTCCTCCTGGTTCCACTGGCATTCCAGCAGATACAAATACTGTGCTCTACCTGCCTGCTCTCAAAGCCACTACCTTGTGCCAAGGCAGCGCAGGGGTGTGTGTGTGCAGACCAATTGCCCGGTCCTGGCAGGCCAGCTGCTCCCGGGGCCCAGGCTCACCCTCACATGCCCAGCCCAGGTTCAGGGAGCTGGGGCATATAGCAGCACCTCAGCTTTCACTGTGCCTGGATGTGCAATGCAGCCATAGCTCCTTGCGCAGATACAGAGCGAGCAGCCCTTGGGATCCTTCACTTCCCTCCCTCCCTCCATCCCTGGCTGGCTGACTTCGAACTAGGGGTGTGCAAAGCAGGCCATATTCGATTTGGATTTGAATTTGGGCCAAATCGGGGGACAGTGATTCAATTTGTTGATTTGGATCACTGTCCTGATTCGATTCAGCTGAATCCGAATCCTTAAGATTTGATGCTGATTCGGAGAATCAGCAATTCAGCTATAGACACTGCTTTAAATGTTTTTTCTACATACCTCAAGGTACCAGGTGTAGCTTGTGAACACTGAGATGGTGGGGGAGATGGAGCATCCTACAGGAACATGGGCGGGCCCCGAGCGTGCTAAGTAGACCTGTGTGAGTCAGCAGCGATCCGATCCGGCTTCGGATCCAGTTGTTTTGGATGGCCACAATCCGATCCAGAGCTCTGGACTTGATTTCCGCCTCAATCCGGCCAAAGCGGCTCCGAAGCTTTGGAGCCGCCTCAGAGATCCGGCCATAGGTTATAATGGGGAATCAATGAAATATCTATAACTTTGTTGTTTTTTGTCCAATTTGGATGAAACTTGCAGGAATGGTAGTGTCACAGAGCACGGAGGTGCCTTGCTCCTGGAGAGGGGAAACTGCCAAGGAGAGAGCCCTGGCAGGGAATAATGAGCACAGCTGTGGGTTGCCTGGGGCAACCAGGAAGTCAGCTGACTGGAAGGGGCAGGGCCTGGCCCTCATAAGGCCCAGGGGCTGAGGCCAGGCTAGCAGTTCCCTGCCAGTAGCCAGAGAGGCAGGAGCTACTGGAGTTAGGGTGCGAGGAGAAGCCTAATGGCAAGTACAGCCTGACCAGAGTTGAGCAATGTTGTTATAGCCAGAGGGTGTGTTTGAGTTATAGCCAGGAGGCTCGAGTTTGTGTTGTTATGTATTACATCTGTGGCTAGGGTGAGGCTATTAGGGGTTGGAGGAGGCCTCGTTGGGGACTCACAACGAAATGTGAGGACCCTGGCGCCAGTGAGGGCGCAGCATACTCAGGGGGAACCCACAGTAGCATGGGGACCCCGGCGCCAGTGAGGACACAGCTTGCAGGATGTATAGACCCCAGCCCCGGAGCGGGGCGTTTGTAAAGCCCGAGTTGGGCACGGCGAGCCCCAGAGAGGGGAGCGCCTTATTGAGAAGCCCAAGCGTGGGCACAGAGAGCCCCAGAAAGGGGGCAACCTTATTGGAGAGCCCAAGTTGGGCCTGGCGAGCCCCAGACAGGGGGGGGCATGGAGAAGCCCAGTGTGGGCGTGGCAAGCCCCAGAGGGGGGGCGCTGTGGAGAAGTCCCAGTGCGGGTGTGGTGAGGCCCAGAGAAAGGGGTACTACTGAGAAGCCCCAGGGCGGGCGTGGCGAGCCCCAGACAGGGGGGGGCATGGAGAAGCCCAGTGTGGGCGTGGCAAGCCCCAGAGGGGGGGCGCTGTGGAGAAGTCCCAGTGCGGGTGTGGTGAGCCCCAGAGAAAGGGGTACTACTGAGAAGCCCCAGGGCGGGCGTGGCGAGCCCCTGAGGAAGGCCTAGTACTGCGGTAAACCCTGGAGAAGGGCAGAGTAGTGCGGTAAACCCTGGAGAGAGGGGGTAGTAGTGCGGTGAGCCCTGGAGAAAGGGGTAGCAGTGCAGTGGGCCTGAGAGTCAGGTGGCATAGCCGAGAAGTCCCAGAGTGGGCACAGAAGTCCCCAGGAGAGGGGCGCTTTATCGAGAAGGACCCTGAGAGGGGCGACACTACAGAGAAGGCCCAGAGTGGGCGCAGAGAGCCCTAGGAAAAGGGCTGCATTGGGGAGAGAGCCCCAAGAGAGAGGCAGCATTCTAGAGAAGTCCCAGAGTGGGCACAGAAGGCCCCAGGAGAGGGGCAGCTTTATAGGGTGCCCGGGAAGCACCCATCATACAGGGAGACCCCCGGAGAGTCCAGGAAACCATGGGGACGGAGGTCCCAACTAACCGTGCCCAAGGAGACGTAAGGCAGCCTCCCAACCTTATCTAACATCAAAGACGTGGCGGGCGAGAAACTGAGGGTGCCCTTGGGCGGACTTGGCACGGAGACGGGGCCTCAAGGAGATCACGGCCCTCCTGTAGGACCCCGCCGTGACAGGTAGCCTCTGCTGAGAGCATGAAACCTGCCAAATTTCAAGAAGATCAGTGCAGCGGTTTGGGGGAAACTGTAACCCAAATTCGTAAAATCCAAACTCTTGTCACGGCTGTGTGTTACAACACAGGGGCGTCAAAACTGCAGGGCTGGTAGCTCTTACTGAAGCCACAAAGCCTGTCAAGTTTCAAGAAGATCAGTGCAGGGGTTTGGGGAGAACTGCACCTCAAGCTGCGGACAAGCAGAACTCATGCCATGGGTGACACTGCGTGTGTTAAGGCGCAGCGGGGTGACAACCACAGGGGTGGTGGCCCCTGCTGTGATGCCTGCCAGCTGTTGAGGAGATCGGTGCAGGGGGGTTCTGAGGCTCTGCATCCGTAACTGCTGACCGACAAAACTTGTGCCAAGACTGTCTCTGTCTTGGGGCAGTTGATTGTCTGTATTGATTCTTTCCTCTCCGTAGCCTGATTTTGTAGGTGCTAATTGATGCTCGTTAAGTCATTATGTAGTAGCTAGGTCCTGTGTATTGAGTGGTCCCTGAGTCCCTGGTCCCTGGTGAATCATGATTGATTGATTGGTAACTGGGAACACAGCAGCTTAGCAGCCAGGCCTGCAGCAGTCTCCCCACTCCCCGCCCCAAGACAGGCAAGTCAGTCCTGCAAGCACCCATGGCAAAAGTTCTGCTTGTCTCCAGGTTGAGGGACAGTTCCCCCCCAAACCCCTGCACCGATCTTGAAACTTGGGAGGCTTTGTGGCCTCAACAAGCGCCACCACCCCTGCAGTTTTGACCCCCCTGTGTTGTAACACATAGATGTGATGGGAGTTTGGCTTTCAATAATTTGGGGTACAGTTGCTCCAAAACCCCTGCACTGATTTTCTTGAAACTTGGCAGGATTTGTGGCCTCAGTAAGAGCTACCACCCCTGCAGCTTTCACCTTGTTGTAAAGCCTAGACATGACATGAGTTTTGCTTTCAAGAGTTTGGGGTGCTGTTCCCCCCCCAAACCCCTGCACTTATCTTTTTGACACTTGGCAGGGTTCATGCTCTCTGCAGAGTCTAGCACTCCTGAAAATTTCATCCAAATCGGACAAAAAACGTTTCATCCCAAAGAGTCCGAAGCTTCTCCGGATCCAAAGCTCTGTCCGAAGAAAGATACTTGGGGGTCGTCATTGACTACAAGATGAACATGAGCCTTCAATGCGATGCTGCGGCTAGTAAAGCGACCAAAATGCTGTCTTGCATCCATAGATGCTTCTCAAGCAAATCCCGGGACATCATTCTCCCCTTGTACTCGGCCTGGTGAGGCCACAGCTGGAGTACTGAATCCAGTTTTGGGTCCCACAACTCCAAAAGTATGTGGAGAAGCTTGAGAGAGTCCAGAGAAGAGCCACTCGCATGATCAGAGGTCAGGAAAACAGACTTTACGACGACAGGCTGAGATCTATGAGACTCTTTAGCCTGGAAAAGCACAGGCTCAGGGGTGAACTGGTGGCCACCTATAAGTTTATCAGGGGTGACCATCAGTACCTAAGGGAATGTTCGTTCACCAGAGCGCCCCAAGGGATGACGAGGTCGAACGGTTATAAACTACTGCAAGACCATTTCAGGCTGGACATAAGGAAGAATTTCTTTACTGTCCAAGCCCCCAAGGTCTGGAATAGCCTGCCATCGGAGGTGGTTCAAGCACCTACATTGAACACCTTCAAGAGTAAATTGGATGCTTATCTTGCTGGGATCCTATGACCCCAGCTGACTTCCTACCCTTTGGGGCCCAGGCGGGGGGGCTGGACTCGATGATCTTCTGAGGTCCCATCCAACCCTAATGTCTATGAAGCCTTGCATAGCCCTAGTGCTAAGCAGTGGGCCCGGAAGTGGACCAGAAGTACTTCTGGTCTACTTCCAGGTCTGCTGGTGAGCGTGCAGGGGACACCTCCTCCCCGGCACCCCCAGCTTGGCAATCAGTTGCGGGGGGACCCCGGGTGCCCCCAGACCCAGGAGGCACCAGTCACTGAGCCAGGGGGGGCAGGGGATCCCCTGCGTGCTTCCCGGTGAACTTGGAAGTGCTTCTGATCCACCTCCGGGTCTACTGCCGAATGTGCTGGCGACCCCCCCATGCTCCCATGAGACTCGCCATTCACTCCATCATCTCAGCATTCACGTGCTACCTGGTAACTTGAGGTATGTCAAAAAAACATTTAAAGCTGTGTCTGTCCAATCATTGAATCTCTCCAAATGGATTCGGAGGGTTCTGATTCAGTTCAGAGAAATTAAAGGGTCTCCAGATTTGATTCAGATTTGGAGATTCAGCTGCCAAATCGGGCCGAATCTCCACCGAATCGAATCGGCAACCAAAACCAAAACGATCTCAAATGGTCACAAACTACTTCAAGATCGTTTCAGGCTGGACATAAGGAAGATTTTCTTTACTGTCCGAGCCCCCAAGGTCTGGAACAGCCTGCCACCGGAGGTGGTTCAAGCGCCTTCATTGAACACCTTCAAGATGAAACTGGATGCTCATCTTGCTGGGATCCTATGACCCCAGCTGACTTCCTGCCCTTTGGGCAGGGGGCTGGACTCGATGATCTTCCGAGGTCCCTTCCAGCCCTGATATCTATGAAATCTATGAAATCTATGAACTTCACACAGCCCTACTTCGAACCCTGCTTCTCCTGGCTGTGCCCCACCCTACCTCTAGGCACAGGCAATAGAATTGCAAGGACAAAGGATTGACATCAATTAACTGAAAAACGGCACTTTTTGTAATCTGTTCCTCATTCAGAAATGGACAGTGGACAAAGTTTAAAAATGATGATCCAGTATAAAACAGGACTAATGGCCACCCTAATTAAACTGTAAACTAGCTCTGCTATGAGAGATGACCACATTCCTTCTCAGAGTTTATCTTATCTACCCCACCTTTGGGAGGCATATCTTTCTGAAGAGTTAGCAGCACCTGTTCAGAGGTATAGGGAATAATAGTGCGTCAAGGACTGGCAGTGTTCTGACAAATGGAATCATTTTCTTATGTGCTGGTGAAGAGGAACTTGTTCATCTCCAGCAAGCTACAGGGCATTTCAGCTTTCTAATGTAATTACCAGTATCCCGAAATATGGGCCAGAGGCTAGTTCACATATAACAACATCTAAGAGAACTCCAGGCCCTGTGCCAGAGCATACCTAAATAATGACTTCTTTTCAGCCAGCAGCTGATTGGTGTGACTTAGGATAGGCTTTATCATTTGAAAGTTTCACTTTTCTAACAGTCTCTATTTTAGGCTGTGGAATGCTGTCTCTGGCAAGACTCAGTTCAGCTTGCAAACCCCAGGTCTGTTATGCAGGCATGGTGGGACTAGGCCCACCAGGAATCTATAAGCTCTCAGTGCTTAGAGGAATAGAGGGATGCCACTAACTGTAGAACAACTGTCCTTGGGACAAATCATGGAAAAAACAGGAACAGGAGTTTAAAAACTAGGGTTTCAAGAGCGGGCACTGAGCAAAGAGCACCTTGCTAGCTCCCACTGGTGTGGACATCACTCAATGAAGCTGTGCCCAGAGATGTGCACAGGTGAGTGAAAGGAAGATAGTCCCACAGCTTCCCATGTGTTGTGGCTGTCCACTCCCCTCCAACCCCTCCAAGGGAAACCTTGGAAATTTCTCTCTCTCTCTTTGAGTGTATTCAAACAAGTACTTGAGAAAGCAGGTTTTGATGATTCTGGGCCATTTGGCTTATTGGGATGTCTCAGCACAGGTGGGCAGATGGCTGGGTAACAGTTATTGCTTAAACAATGGAAAAGCTTTGCTTGCTTAAAAGGGAGACTTTTTCATATTGCAGAAGACTTCCAAATATCAGGCACACATAGAGACACACTATTTTGTATGCATTTTTGGGGATTATGCTACTTGGGCAAAATCCCTATAATCTCTTCATGTTTGACCAGAAATAGGTGTAGGAGTTACTGGATCTTATTCTCCACTCTTTTATGCTTTTTTTTTTTTTTTTGCAGCAGTGCTACCTAGCTGACTTCAGTTATTCAACTGGTAGAAAACCAGTATAAGAGGGTAGAGAATTAAGCTCAGCTGATGAGCGTATATAGTTTGACTGTTCCCAGTTATCTAGGAAGCCACGTTCCATTTCATGTTCCATTTCACCTCAGTAAGGACATCTTGCTGTAGATTTAGGACACTGTGATTTTCATGATAGCAGACTGATGTCATAATCACAGTAGTCTAGACATGAATGCATACCTTTATGTACACAAGTAATAATGCAGTCAATGGGACTGCTTGTGGGACTAGGGATTACTCCCGTAAAAAAGGATTTGAGTGACTACTACACTATAACATCATGAAGAAGGAGTAAGACAGTGGTTCCCAACCTTTTTTTTCCATGACCTGCTGCTGGGAGCGGAGTGTGGCCATGGCCCAGGGTGGGGTCAGGGGAGCTCCCGGCACACAGCACAGCTCATCCTTTGTGTGTGGTGCTGCTGGCATTGCCCCCGCGACCCTCATTTGGATTGTGCCCCGAGGTTGGGAACCACTGCTGTAAGAGAACTTTTAACAGCAGCAATGATGTTCAAAATGATCCAGTTCATGACATATTATAATATACATTCAGGAGTTAATTCACAAAATGAATCTAAGAAATACATATTTTACTTGTGGTCTTTAACTTCACATTTTCTTTTCTGGATTTTTGTTGGACTGGAGATATTTTTAAATTAGCTGCAATGTTAGTCCTCTGTGTTGTTGAATAAATAGGCCATTTTGCCTTCTCACACATGCTCCAATTTGTCTTTTTTTTTAATTGTATAGTTCATGAACTGGCTGCCCATCAACTTAAAGCTGCCCGCATAGGGTTAAGTTGTGCCCCCCAGGCTCCTGCTTAGCCACTGCTCCCTCTCTTGCTCTGGCTGCAAAAGCAGCTGAGGCCTCCAGGTTCCTTCTCCCTCCTCAGACTGTCATTTTCTGCTCCTGCCTCAGGGGGTGGGACAGGGCAGTGCCCAGTATGGGAACAAAGGGTAAGTTTGGGGCTGCACAGGCACACAGAGCAGCATCGGGGGGCCCATACAGTGCAGGAGTGAGGGGCACAGTTGTGCAGTGCAGCAGTTGGGGGAGGGGGGACACTGTCCAGGTGCATGGTTCACCAGTGTGGGCATCTGCGTGGTGTGCAGCTTGGGGGTCTGTGGCTTACCCTGGTGTGGCTTGCACAGTATGCGACCCCCAAGTCACTTGGATGTTGGACAGCCCTGGTGCAGCTAATTTAGAGTTCTTAATACATATGAAATGAGTTGGTGTTAAACATCTGAGTTTGAAAGAGGTGAAATGCATCCTTGCTTTTATTAACGTTTAGGTAATTGAACTTCTTAAAATAAGAGAATGAGGGAGAGAAAGGAGGACACTTGTCTTGAGTGTCTAGAGATTGTATTGATTGCAAATTATAAAAAATCCTTGTGTTTCCATTAGTTTTCATGTGAGAATATTGCAATGTGAATGACACAGCACAGTAGTATCATCATCAAATGGAGAGGTTGACTGGAAGAGTATTTAGTAAGCACATACCCTACGGTTGTTCTTGACCTCACATTCTGATTTTGCTGATGCTAACTATTTTTAGAAATATTGTTTCCTCCTGCTGTTCATAGATTCCCTTTTTATGGTTTTTCTTTCACAGGTTCCAACTATGGGAGTCCCCGTCCAGCTCATGCCAACATGAATGCCAATGCAGCTGCAGGGCTTGCCCCAGAGCATATCCCTACTCCAGGGGCAGCTCTGTCCTGGCAGGCTGCTATCGATGCTGCCAGACAGGCCAAATTGATGGGTAGTGCTGGCAATGCAACAATATCCACAGCTAGCTCCACACAGAGGAAACGGCAGCAGTATGGGAAACAGAAAAAACAGGGTACTACCACAGCTACACGTCCTCCCCGGGCATTGCTGTGTTTAACACTGAAAAATCCCATCCGGAGGGCATGTATCAGCATCGTCGAATGGAAATATCCTTTTTGATGTAGTTGCATGGAAACAAGCAAGTTGTTTGTGTGCATTAGGCACAGTTTGTAAATGTGCATAAATAAATACATTAAGTTGATGGGCACCAGTAGGAATCTAAAGGACATGAGTAGTATCTGATGGCTTCATTGAGGGCAACTGTGCTCAAAAATTCTAGGCAACTGTGCAGAAGTCTTGACTATACTTGTGCATCAGAAGTCACTTATAGCTTAGCTTGATGAAAACAAAGGGTCAATATCTCCCCTTACCAAAATATATAACTCACGCTGACACCAGTGGAAGCTGTGCAAATGGGTGGCACCACACTAACTGTAGTAGATGGGCATACTGCAAAAGAGAAGGGGCAGCACAAAAGAACAAAACTTGGTCGGGTAATTGTTGCCCATTACTTGGAACTGGGGGAGGAGTGGTGGGGGGAGAGATGGGAATATGATTTCCTGAATAAAAAATCCAGTGAAAGGTGTGTGTGTGTGTATATATATATACAGAAGGCTGGATCTAGTAGCGTGAATAAAGGCCAGGCTCTGTCAGAGATGGTACCTAATTACCATTGTAGCAAAAGAGTTTAATGTAAGGGCTCAGTCCTGATTCACTTGAAGTCAATGACAGTTTGGACATTGCCTTTGGCAGGCCAAGGCAAAAGGTCCAAAATGCAATACAGATTTATTTTGTATAGTTACATAAACTGGATCACTGATCCTTTTAGGAGCAAAATACTGATTGAAATATAAGGAAGGCTTCCAAAACACAAACCTGCAAGCTAACCATAAAGGGTAATTACTGTCTAGCTCAGCTCTTCAATAAAGGCCAAAAAAAGAATACAGGTGTGTAGAGAGTAGCCTTCTGCACTGAACACAGTACAGAATTCAGCAGTTAACTAAGGTGATGGAAAATGAATGAGGGGTATAAGATCTGATGTGCTAATTTAGATATTGTTCCCAAGGATGCTTGAAGGGACTTGAAGATGCTTGAAATGGAAAAAATGGAAAAAGAACCAAGCACTGTAAACCTATTAGATCTTGCTGAAACAAAACCTTCTTTTTTAGATGAAGGAACATGTTAAAAATTGTCCTGTCAATAGCTGTTCATAGATGTCCTTAAGCATGTACCTGTCTCTTCCTTCCTGCTAGTTTTTTAATCCTCTTGATTAGTTTTACTACTTGTTATCCTTTCTAACACAACACTAATGCTTTTAGCATAAGATGATGGAAGATGACTAAAGCAGACTTAGATGAATATCAGTTTGCTTGGTGGAACCACAGTAACTACACAGCCCTAGATAGATCACAAAGTGACATTTGATAAATGAATAAAATCAGTGTCAGATGAAGTGAGTGATGTGTTGTAAAGCAGGATATAGTACTGATGGGATCTGGAGAGGACCAAGCAATGCAATTAAATCAATCTGACAATGCTGATGCTGGATTTTTGTTTAAGTTTAAAATGAGTAAATAGGACAAATAGACTTTTCCATCAAAGTCTGTCTTTGGAAATCTAGTGTTTGTAGCCACTACAAATATTTTGACAACAACAATATCAAAGGGTTGTGATTTAATTTGCTTCCAGACCCTGGCTATTCCTAATAGTTTAAACTTTATTGAGAAAGGTAGGATTTGATGTTTTGAATATCAGAAACTCAATCAGAATGGATGTTAAACAAATATCCAATGTCACTTCTGCAGTGTTGGTGACCTAAGCATTATAGAATTAAGACCTGGAAAGTGACACTAACTATAAGTTAAAACAAAACTAAATTAGGTCATGTAAAAAACTGTGCAATTATGCTAATGCACAGTAAAGTAGGCTACTGTGTGTTAAACATCACTTAAAAACCATACACATTTGTTACTGCGCATTAAGGCAGCTTAATACACATTTGTTTAGTACCTCTTTGAGAGCCACATATCCATGTAGGGCCCTAAACAACATTCACAAAAGTCAATGGGCATGTCTACACATGGGCCTACATCACTGTATGACATGTTATGGTGATGTAGTGATCACATGAGTGTACATGTATTTTTGGAAGTACTAAAGCATGGCCTAGTAATTGTCTGTATTGTGCTGTGCACACAGCGCACGGTTAGTTTTAGCTGCTAGTTTGCCATAGTGGCTCACTGGAATAGGAGAACGCGCTCCTACAGCAAAGTAGCTGCTGGTCATGTGTAGATTCACGTGATTGCTACATCACTGTAGCATGTTGTACAGTGACATAGTGCATCACTACAGCGATGTAGGGTGACATGTATATATGCCCATTGATTTATGTGAACGTTGTTTAAGGCCCCACATGGATATGTGGCTGTGTAGGGGTCCCAGGGAGCTGTGTAGGGGTCCCAAGTGCCTCTGAATGCTAATTCCACTAATCTAGTGATCACTTCTTCCATACTATCCCAGGCACATTGGATATGGTCTCATTTATTTTGAATGTGATGCCAATGTAAACAAAAAAATAAAAATAACATATTCTACCAAATCTTAAAAAAAAATCTTTGGCTTCAATCTTTTAGTAAGATGAGCAATCTGAGAACTTTTAAGGTAGGTCATTTTTCTGCCTTAATCATGAGCACCATGCTCTTTAAACAATTTCTAGTTAAATATGTGTCTAACTTTTCATTAAGGACTAAGACAAGAGAGGCTGTCTGTCTCAAAAATGTATCATAACATACTTGTTACAGATCCTAGCTCTTCTCTGATTATCTCTCTCATATTTCTCTTTGAAATGTGACAGGAGAGACTGAGAAATGTTGAACCTTTGTAAAAAAAATTTAAAATATATAGTTCTAACTGACAGTTTGAAAAAGCTGAAAGCAACTGTATTGTATGAGGAAGCATAGAGGTCCTGTCAGAATAGGCCTTTCTGTTAAAAACAGCACAACTGCACGTGAGGGAACATCAGGAAAATTAAATCTAAATAAATAAAAGAAGAAAAAACTTTTAAGAAATCTGTGTTTACTCTGGCACGCGACTGGCCTACACTGCATTTGACATATTAGGAAGAATCTTGGCTGGGAGCTCTGAAAAGCACTTAAAAAGGCATATGTTTCTTTTCAAAATATAAGGGGCCTGGAATGTTTTCTTTAAACAGAATTCTTATAAATCTTTTATTTTTTTCACTTCTGCGTGCATACATCAGAATAACTTCCTTAACTCCATTCCTCAGACCATTTGAAATAATTATTTTACTGACTATTTTCGCCAATTGTGTGGCCTTAGCTATCTATATCCCCTTTCCAGAAGATGATTCCAATGCCACCAATTCCAATCTGGTAAGTCCTCATGAATATCCAGACCTCCTACTTCGCAGGTCTTGTTTAAAACTCACCCAACAGACACTGTTGGAAGCTAAGGAGAATAAGACATGCATATGTGTAAAGAACTATATGTTTTAGTTGTGAATGCTATATTGTTTTTAGTCATATTAGCACCTGTTTCATTAGGATTTGCTTTAGCTAAGAATATTCCCAAAAATTGCAAGGCTTCTGCGTGTGATGTTTTGGTTAGCAAATTTCGGAGTTTGCTGCAGAAGTGCTTGGTAAGTTTAAATGCAGGTGTTCCAGGAGATATCTTTTATTCATTGATTATGTGTTGGTTTGTTTCATTAAATGCCATTGTGAAATTGTTATGGTCCTTCTCTCAGGTGATGCACAGCAGCATAGCTTGATGACTAGTTTCTAGGAAGTGTATTAATATTTGCATTCTATATCGGTATTATGTTTGTTCAAAGGATATTTTTTTCTCTTGCATGGGAAGCTTTTTTCCCCTCCCTCTTCACTTATGCAAATACCAGTATTTTGGGATAGCACTGTCCATGGAAAAAGGAACGTGTTTACTTTTGGCTTAGTGTAAAGTCATAGCAAAGAATTCTGCTCAGTAAAGGCACAACACAAAACAGAAGTCTGGAATAGAATCCATAGAATTACCATAAAATGCTGCCTTCCTTCCCAAAACATTACATACAAAAGTTTCCTCATGATTTGATTTGTGGAACAAAATGTTATCCTTTGTCAGAGCATAGACTAGGGACACTGTTCATTTACCCCAGTAAAAATTCATTGGGATATGAGAGCATTTGCAGGGGTAGACAAGAGACATTAAAGACCATTTCTCCTAAATAGATACAACTGGCTGTATGACTGTCACCATTGTTGAACAGATTCATGTTGTTTTCTGAGATGTAGTCATTTTGATGAGATATTCTTATAAAGTTGTCTATAACAAGCCACAGTGAAATAAAGACTTTGACTTTGCTGAAACATAAATCCTGAGTTACCTTTTACTTTGAAACTTTAGGGAAAAAAATTTTCTTATTACATTTTCAATCATTTTCCACTTTTACAATTAACTTCAAACTGGTATTGGGTTTGTGACAGGAATGTTTGTGACTTGCTATCATGCCTTATTGCCACTTTTCCTGCTGTCTGATTGCACTGTTTGAAAGCAGCAGATATTGGCTGCTGCTACTGATGTAGTGTATATGTAGATAATTCACTTAAACTTTTAAAGAAATGGACCTGGAAACACGAATCTTTCATAACTTGACATCTAGGATATAGTACACTGACTCATTGTCTGCTATCAATTTTGATTTGTAACATGGAAAGATAAAAATTAAGCAGATTTGAAGTTTGGAGGATTTAAATTTGTCTTGAGTTTAATTAAGCATAGGTAGTTGTATTTCAGCATCATGAAACTACTGGATAATTGCTTCTGAGTAGCATTTTGGATAAACTTTAGTAATGGAATCAGACAGACTGAACTGGTCTGTCTGGGAAAATATTAACAATATTAATCTGAGCAGCTGTATTGAAGCCGTCTGTAAGAGATCTGCTTTGCACATATGGTAGCTCTGTTTAATATTTTACCTCATCACATAACCACCCAATCACAACAGCTTACAATTAAATGTAGTAATGTAATAGAAAATACAAGAGCTCCAAGAGATAGATTTGTAAAAATTTGCATGTGAGAGTAGGGAGAGAATTCATTTACATGGGTAGCTATTCTGGGGAAGTAGGGAAGGGGAGAAAACTAACCAGGGAAACTGATCTCTCGTTATCAGTGGAACAGGAATATAATATGGCAGTACAAGAGTACATAATAGGCATGGTGTGCAGTGGCAATAGAGTGGGCTTTCATTCATCTGAGGTACGGTTTTACCTCTACATTTTGTGTTAGGTTCTGGAGATCTGACTGCACAGTAGCCTCTTGTCCTACTCTTTATAAAAGAGGCTTTCCATTAAAACAGGGCATAGCTTGATGGGTTCATCCTAACAGAAGCCTTCCCTGTGCTGAATTAAGCTTTCAGGTTACATTTGAGTAAGTTCAGCAGTTTTTCCTGTTAACTCCTTGTGCTCTCCTACAAGATAATAGGCATGGGTTTTATATTCATGCATAGGCATTAAAATCATATATTTTATCATTCATACAAATATATTTGAGAGCCTCCCGTTATTTGGCATAGGCTTAAAGAGTTAAATATTTACGCTGAGGAAGAGTATTAGGTACAGGTGAAAAAATGTATTAGAGATTTAGAATGAGATGAAGAATAGATGGGGCACAGAGTTAGAAGGTAACTGTTCCACATGGCAGAAAAAGCAGAACAGAGGAGTCTTGCAATTAAATGGCCAAATTGCATGCGGAAGTTTAGAGAAGTGACCAGCTACTTTGTGATCACTTCATTTTATTCTCTAGTCTAGAATCCCAAAGGATTCTTTCAGCAACAGAATGGCTATGCCTACTTCAATGTGTGTAGTTTAGTATTGTATACTGTTATGTTTGTCCATAGC
>NW_005841929.1:2063991-2095799 GCF_000455745.1 Alligator sinensis | reverse complement strand
GAAAGAGTGCTGCCAGGAGGGCTGGCACAGAATATATAATAAACATAAAGTAAAACAATATATGCACTAGCAGATTCAACAGAAGTAACTTTAGATTCACACATGTTGATTCAACACATACACATATCTCACATATACCAATGTGAATATTTTTTTTTGTATCCCTTTCAATAAAAAGTCAGTTGGTCTAGTGTTCCCCTGCTTGTCCAGGGGAAATGTTCACTTGTGTAACAAGTCTGGCTTCACATTCACTTTGCAATTTAATCTTCGGGGAAAAAAGTTACTATAGCTAGGGGTCTACCGAACTTGAGGTGGCAGCTGGCCCATTTCACAGGCGGATCCAGAGGTTGACCACCATTTTTTCAGACTGAGTGCGGTGGGGCCCTTCTACACCTGTAATTGGCCAAGGGGCACCAGCAGTCCTGCCTCTCCCCACAGATTTTCACATGGACGGAAACTGCGGCTTAATTATCCTGATTAAACCTGGGGAAACCATTAATCCATGTGTTATTAAACGTGGATTAATGGCTTCCTCAGGCTTAATCAGGGTAATTAAACTGCAGTTTCTGGCCATCTCCAGTGGCAGGCTCTGCAATGTTGGTAGGCTTGGTGCAAAAAACCCCAAAACAAAATTAAAACTTACCAGCAAGCAGAGAAAAGGGTGGGAAGCCCTGCAGTCTTGGAGCACCGGGGGAAGGCAGAGGGGGAGGAGGGGACAGGAAAGGGGTGGAGCAGGGCTCCTTGCAGCAGGAGGCTCAGAGGCAGCATCCATGCCTCCTGCTATGAACAGTCCCACCCACCACCACCAACCTCCTCCTTCTGTCCTCCCTACCCGCCGCCATCTCCCCCCTGCACCCTTCCACCTTTCCTCCATGCTGCAAGACTGCAGAGCTTCCTGGCCTTTTCTCTGTTTGCTGGTAAGTTGTTTTTTTGGGTTTTTTGGGAGGGGGTGGGGGGGTTGGGTTTTTTTTTTTTGGTTTTTTGCAGCAAGCCTGCCAAAATTACAGAATCAACCCCCCCCCCCCCCACTGTTTTTTTTGTGAGTTCCATGAAAATAGCACAATCACAATTTCAGGAAGTCCCTAACTACAGCCACTCCTACATTACTGATGTCTAGAGACATGGAGAAGTTTATTCAAAAAATGCATTACCTAGTACAAAGATTGGCAACCTACAAGCTATGGGGCAGATCCAGTCTGCAGAACCTTTAAATCTAGCTGCAGAGCCATGGCTTTGGTGGCATTTGTCAGCAAGGGGTTCTGTTTGCCCTATGCTGCATCACAGCCAGGCACCAGGAACATTGATGGAGGGAAGCTCTACTTGTGTGGCACTGTAGCCTTCTGTCAAAGAGACATCTCCTTGTCAGCAGTTGAGACATGTGGGTTCTAATGCCCACTCATTTTGGACCTGAGTTGGGTCATTTCTGGCCTCCTGCTGAAAAATATTTACAAATTCTGACCTTGTATGTGATGTGTAGTCACCCTTTTTTTGTAAAGCTCAAAAGAGAAAATCAGCTGTTTCCCAGTAAACTGACACTTTTCCTCAGGTTCTCAATGCATCTTTTCTAATATTTCATTGTCATTTTCCAAGCATTTTTTCATCTTGGAATGGTAGTTCAAAGTGTAGTTTCTTTTGTGTAAAGGAGAGAAAAAGGGTGCGTGAGAGTGAGTGTGCATGTGTGTGGCTCTCAGAAATGCTGTAATTAGAGTTGGGGATCTGAGAGTTTCCTTCAGCAGCACAGCCACTATAAAAAGAATTCCAATCTTCTAAAAATGAAGTTCAAATAGGAAACCACTTCACCTTTTTGATCTTGTTCAGTGGAAAGCAGCTAAAGAAACTCTTAAAGACAGAAAAGAACTGGTCATTACTGGCCTTGTCCTTCTAGTAAGTAAGAGTATTGGGGCTGGGGTGCTGTGGGTGCTAAGGTGCAGATTAATAGCCTAGAGATTGCAAGTTCGAGGTCATAGTAGAAATGTCTCTGGTGCAGCCTGTCAGATTCCAGTGAAGCTGAAAATTCTGCTAAATACTTTGTCACAGGGACACAAAAAAAAAAGGAAAGGATCTTGGAATGGCAGGGTGAATTCAGTCATTTGTTTTTAAATGTTAATTGAGTGGAGGATGATAATAAGAGAGAAAGTAGTTGTGGGCTGCAGAGATTCATTTCTTCCACTGATGCTTTTTATGTGAAGCTCAGCAAAATGGTGGCTGATATTGTTTCACTGAATAGTTATGATCAGAGTGAATTCCATGTTTAAACATAGGACATTAGAGTCCAAGAGCCAATAATAAAACAGGGCATACTTATAACCATTTACTCTTAATAGGAGCCTTGCTCCAAAATACACGTACCTCATTTCACACATATAATATCCACTGATAGACATTCACCTCCCCCATTTCATTACTTTTTCCATTGGCTATGATAACTAGCTATAATGCTTTATGATGTCATTGCATATACATTTGCTGGGAGTGGCCACTTGTTGTCGTTTGTCAGTGATGCACATTACATTCATGGGTGGTAACAGGATGATGACAATGCAGACAGAGTCCAGCCTAGCTAATTCTAACAGCATTGCTACTGTTAGCTGGATCACTCTGAACTGCCTGAAGTGTTAGAGATTCCTGTAGCCAAGCACTGATCCAAGAAAAGAGCCGTTATGTAGCTGCCCTCTTCTTCAAGAGAGAGGTTACTGACATTTCTCCTAGCCTTGCAGCAGGAGCACAGACTGTAGGCACTGACAGAAATGACATTTGTCATGCAGTTGACCTCTTGAAGGCGCTCTACAGCTGTGGCCTGACAGAAGTGCATGGCTGCAGAGTGCTTTAAAAGTGACTGATTGCACAACAAATAGACCCTCTTGTAATGAGGGTTCAGATGAAGGTGTGCCAGAGCAGAGTGCCTTCATTAGCTTCTGTCTGATTGGGGCTGGGCTGATGCAATCCATCTCCATCCCCAGTGCTGTCTGCAGGATAGGAGCAGGGAGAAGGAGGGGAGGCAGCTCCAGGCTGGGGTTTGCCAAGCCTGCACTGGAGGCAGGAAGGCAGATGGATTGGAGCCCCCATGAGGCTCTGGGAGAGGAGGGGAGTGGGGGTAGGGAAGAGAGGCTGCAAGCATACAGCTTCTCCTGAATCCACTCCAAAGTCAAGCTTGATCCCCACCCCCACTCCCTTCCCCTCCCCACATACACAACAGTGATTGTCTGTTTGGTTGTGGGGGGTGGTCACTGTAACTCATGGTGCTTTTTGTGAAGTGCCATGAGTTACAATGGGGAGCTGCATGTCTGTCAGTGTCCTAAGCTTCAGGCTGCAACCTTTCCTAAGCCATCTAGGAGCTCTCCATTTCCCTTTACTGCAGACTCAAAGCAAATGTTGGGTTGAGAAACCAGGTCCCCAGTACTGGAAAAATTATGTTGAGGCCAACAAAGGAGTGGAGAAAGAGAATGTACTGAGCAGAGCACTGAAGAAGTGAAAGGAGGACCAGATAAGAAGAGAAGTAGAAATGAGGGACACAGTGCTGATGAATTGGCTGAGTGATCACAAAATTGATTAATTATCCAAAGCTATAGTGGATGAACTGGGGAGGAAAGCACAGAAAGGAACTGCTGGATAAAAACTGATGATCAGGGGTATAGAAAATGAGTTACCAAAACTGGGCATATGACTGTTTGAAATTGAGGTAAATGGGAATGGATGTAGGTGGATAGTGACTTTTGGGGGACCAGGAGATTTGGAGGAACCAGAATACTGCTGAAGTCAGTTTGAACCTGCCAGTAAAACACAGCATTCATTTAATTTTTTTCCTTCAGCAGTGGCTAATGCTGTCCCTGTTGTTTTGGAGGAAGGCCAATCTTGTTGTTAAAAAAACATGCTTCTAATATTCCAGAGTACTAGAGGATATATTTAAGAGAGAGACGTAAAGGCACTCTAAAGGATACAGAGTGGTGTAGATGAATAAATAGGATATCTTCTCAGGATATTTTATAGTATTATTTCCTTGGTTTGTGGACTGCTGAAACTCTGCAATCTGAGTTAACGGACTGCCTTTGGACTACTGTGAAGTTTAGTATTTTTCCCAACTTTTTCCCCCACATTAACATTTTTCAGTACTCACAGCAATGAATTTTACCAATTCTTGAACAGGTTCTGACCTTTATTTTCATCTCTATTTTTTTCTATGTCAATGCATGTGTTCTATTTTTTGGAAAAAAATACATTATAAAAAGGAAACTGTTTAATTTGTGGTTTCACAGATTTTATGGAAACCATGAAGTCCAGGATTGTCCATGACATCTGCGAAATCAACAACAACAACAAAACTTAATAAAAATAAAATGCTGGCTCCCCAGTAGGAGCCAGCAGTTCTGTCTGCTGGGAGGGGAAGGTGCTGGCTGGCAGGGCAGCACAAAGGGCAGCAGACAAGATGGCAGCTGCCCCATTTTACCTCCTCCCCCACTGAGGGAGGCCTCTCCACCAGTCCGTGCCAAAGAACAGAGTAGCCCAAAGTGCAGCCACCAATCAAGATGGCAGCCACTTCCTCCTCCCCCCAGTTTCTCTCCACCAATCAGCGCCAAGGGGCAGGGCTGCCACAAAATGCCCATGAAATCAGTTCTGCGTGCCGCAAGCGGACCATGAAAAACCCTTTTATCTCACTGTGATTTAAATTGGTCGCTAATTATAAGGAGTTACTCCAAAACATCAGACTCTTGTTTTTCTAAGTCTGAGGTCTTCAGCTATTGTCATGGAAGATTTTTGCCACTGGCCTCAATGAGATCAATACCAGGTCTCTCAAATCCTGTATCAATACAAATTTGATTGCAGGTTCTACAATATTCTTATTTTTTCCTCACTTTGCATCCACTGGGAAACTATTACACACACAAATGAAACAGAATTATAGTTAGTGCAAAACCACACTGGAACTGATGAACTCCACTGAAGTTTTGCTTAAATTTACAGATGAAGAAACCTTATAACCCTGCATGACCTTGCACAAAGAACAATATAATATTGTGCATTCTTTCAATGTAGTTAGGAAAACTGGAGCTAGTTTCAGGGGAATTAAAGTTAGCCTGCATAAGAGGCTGTAATTGATATGGAGTCTTTCTGCTTGTTATCCTTACAATTAGGCATTAGAATAGAGATAATGTACACTTAGAGTAAAACTAGGGGCTGCCTAAGATAGGAAGCTGAGAGGAAAATGCATCTGTCGTTTTATTGGCAATTGTAAAATGGCATGAGCCTGGTCAGTGTCACAGCATGGTGATAACATAATAAGGTTAAGGCCAAAGTTTACAACACATTCCATGGAATACATTACACTCAATTGTTTATGCTTTTGGATAAATAGCAGCAGAAAATTCCTAGGGTTGTTTTGATAGCTCATCTTTCCATCCCTTTCCCTTATTACAGCAAGAAAACCTTGTAATACTGTGCTTAAATGATAAATTCTTCTGTATGCATGCCTGTCTATAGCTGGGTGTTAACTTCAGGCTAATTTGTAAAAACTGAAATATGCCTCTTAGAGCAAGGCAGGATTTATTCATGCCTTTCAGGCTAAGTACAGATAGTCAAAAAAACCTGAGACTGAATCAATTCAATTTTAACAGGATAGTTTAAGCTGAGTATATTCAACCAATAAGCAAGTGAACAGACGTTTACTTTTGAAATCCAGAAATGCAGCAATATACCTACAGTGACCCAGGCTAGAACCTGGGGGGCACTAGACAGCTTGAGCCAAGGTTAGCCCACCCACCCTATGAGAGTGGCAGGGGGTCTTGTGGAGAAGGTGCAAAGCATCCTGGGATACTGGGGAATTGAGTTATCATAGATCTAGAGGGGAATCTGCAACAGAAGTTAAATAAACCAATTTAACCTAAATCTGTTAAGTTTCATAGTTGGTAGGGTTGGAAGGAACCTGAGCAGATCATCAAGTCCGCCCCCCTGCCATGCAGGAAAGAGTACCGGGGTCAAATGACCCCGGCGAGGTGTTAATCCAGCCTCCTCTTAAAGACCCCCGGGATAGGAGCCAGCACCACTTCTCTTGGAAGTTGGTTTCAGATCCTAGCCGCCCTGACTGTGAAGTAGTGCCTCCTGATATCTAGCCTAAATCTACCCTTTGCCAGCTTGTCACCATTATTTCTTGTCACTCCTGGTAGTGCTCGGAGGAACAGGGACTCCCCCAATGCCTGCTGGTCCCCTCTGACCAGTTTGTAAATGGCCACTAGATCCCCCCTCAGCCTTCTCTTGTGGAGGCTGAACAGTTTCAGGTCCCTTAACCTCTCTTCGTAGGGCCTGCCCTGCTGACTCGTGATCATATGGGTGACTCTCCTCTGGGTCCTCTCCATGTTGTCCACGTCCCTCCTGAAGTGCGGTGCCCAGAACTGGATGCAGTACTCCAACTGCGGCCTGACCAGTGCCACATAGAGGGGGAGGATCACCTCCTTGGACCTGCTCGAGATGCATCTGTGCATGCATGACAAGGTACGGTTGGCCTTCCTGACCGCTTCCCCACACTGTCAGCCCATGTTCATTTTGGCATCAATAATGACTCCAAGATCCTTTTCTGCCTCTGCACTGACAAGAAGGGAGTTCCCCAGCCTGTAGGTATGCTGCTGGTTCTTCCTCCCCAGGTGAAGTACCTTGCACTTGTCAGTGTTGAAACCCATGCTGTTTTCATCTGCCCACCCCTGTATCCTGTCTAGGTCTGATTGAAGCCTATTCCTCCCTTCTAGCATGCCTACTTCTCCCCACATCTTAGTGTCATCTGCAAATTTGAACAGGGTGCTTTTTACACCCTCGTCCAAGTCGCTGATGAAGATGTTGAACAGTGCGGGCCCGAGGACTGAGCCCTGGGGAATCCCACTGCCCACATCCCTCCAGGTTGAAAATGACCCGTCCACCACCACTCTCTGGGTGCGGCCCTCCAGCCAACTAGTGACCCTTTTGACTGTGTAGATGTCGACACCACAGTCCCCTAGTTTTTTAATGAGAATGGGGTGAGAGACAGTATCAAAGGCCTTCCTGAAGTCCAGATAGACTACGTCTACTGCTACACCTGCTTCTAATTTTTTGTGACCTGATCATACTACATCCATCCAGGTTTATCTTAAACTGATTTCAGCCATTTTGTAAGTGGTTTATGTACACTGAACTTCTGTTGTGTTACAGATTTGAATGAGTTTTTGATCACGTATACTAGTTTGTGTGTAATTTGTAGCCTCAATGACTAAGAATTGTATTAAGAGAGAATACAAGTGTGTCCCAGTTTACTTTACTTGTGATTACTGTATATCAAATTGAATAGATGATGTCTATTCGGAAAAGGAGAAAGTGTGCTGAGACATTCTGAAGTAGACAGATACACTATTTGCGCAACACTGTGGATAGATATATTATAAATCTTGGTACAGGAAAAGGGGGAAATTATGGTCTTACAATGGAGATGACTCAAAATTTATGTCACTCGGGTGTTAGAGAAGATCATAAGGAAAAGAAGAAATTTGTATTCCGTCTATAGTATGCAATTAATAAGGTAGTAGCCGCTAATAGAATGATGTGGATAAAAATATTGAACAGATGTCTCATTCCCTGTGCACTGAATGAGGCAAAGTCCCTGTGGGAAAATAGTATGAGACATGTAATTAAGGACTGTATCTTAATGGATATGCACATGGGGATCAAATTAAGGATGCACAGGCAACCTTGATTTTGGTATTTCATAACTTTTGAGTGCTTAACTTTGCAACCTTAATAAAAAGATAAATTAATAAATAATAAAATAATAGGGTTGGAACCTTATATCTGCTGTACAGACCTCTGCAATTCGAGCTGTCTGAATAACAGACAAGGGTTACAAGTTGCCATCATCTCTGTGGACCAAGTATGGAAGGGGATGGAGTACTTTTTCAGTGGGATTTACAGATATTTGCTGATAGCAGAGGAGTGGTGAGACTCTAGAAAGGAGTGAGCATAGATTCTTCTGCCCTATTACCCCTGGTTTGACTCCTGAACTTTTCCCTCTAAGCTGTCATTG
Organism: Alligator sinensis; assembly: GCF_000455745.1. Taxonomy (NCBI): domain Eukaryota; kingdom Metazoa; phylum Chordata; order Crocodylia; family Alligatoridae; genus Alligator; species Alligator sinensis. Next base: position 2,087,764 of record NW_005841929.1, on the reverse strand, counting down.
TCCTAGTCCTGCTGCTTGTCTCAGTTTCATTCTCCTCATCTAGCCTGGATCAATATCCACTTCTTAGGCCTCTCATCCCAATCCCAGTCTCTACACAGCAAGTCATAATGTCCCCCTCAAAAGTTTCCTTTTACATATGCTCTGGGGGTAGGGGTGGGAGTAGCACTTTAATTAAGAGTGACTCTGAGAGCTGCTCTATTTAAAGCACCTCAGTGTCTTGTGTATCAGTGTCCTTGTGCTTAAAAATGGTGGCAGGGGTGCCTGAACTAAAGCTCATTTGATGAGCTTTAGTTCAAGCACCCTCGCCACCATTTTTAAGCGTGGGGACGTTGATGCACAAAACACAGGAGGCTGCTGGAGTGTGGTAATTACTATGCTCCAGCAGACTCAATTAATTCAGTTTGCCCTGATGTACTGTAATTACAGCGTGTCAGTGCAGCCTACCTTAGTCTTAGTCTTTTAAGCTTCCCCATATTTAGTCCCAATTTCCTTGTTCTGCTAATCCCCAGCCAACCCCAGGTTTTCTCATCTGATCAGTCCTTGCCCACTTCTGCCTTGCACTTTATTTTAGTATGTTTGCCTAGCCAGATGTCCATTCTAACATGTATCTTTGGTAGTGTAAGAGTGATGATGCAGCCATGATGCTCCAGAAATTATGCAAGAGGCACAGATTTCTTAGGATGTTATCTTTTATTGTACCAAGTGTATGGTTGGGATAGAATTAGACAGAGTTTCAAATGCAAGATATTCTTCTTTAGGTCTGACCAGAAGAAGCTGTGTTTGGTGAAAACTTGTCTAACTATCCCAATCATACAGTTGATCCAATAAAAGATATCGCCCTAAAAATCCTTGCCTCTTGCAGTATATCTTTGTTAGATGTCTCCCTACTGCCTCTGTTCCTTAGCCACTGTTTCCTAGCTTTAGTGTCTTCCCCCTCACCCCTTCATCTGATCTCAGTGAGTTCCTTTATTTCTCTCGGCAGTTTCCAGTCCTAGTCAGCCAGTCCCAGTCTTCTTACTCGGATAGTTCCATCATGTACTCTCTTAGCTCCAAGTCTCTTTGCTCAACCAATTCCTTCAACTTCAATCACAGTTTCTCTTCCCCCTTCTCAGGTCTCAGAATCAGACTCATTTTCCTAAGCTGCTTTCACACCTCTGATATGAATTTTTGTTTTGCATTCAAATCAGATGGCTTCTTTACCATACTAGCTGGGTGCCAGCATGAAGGCCAATGACATCATGAAAGAGCGAGGCTTTCTGCTGGTAGCTTCAGTGCCTGGCTGCACATTGGGTCAGAGTATCTCAGAGAAACCATTATCGGAAAAGTCCTTCTGAGCTCCATTAGCTCTTGGCTGGTGTATGCTTAGTTGCGCTGGGGGGATGATCTATGTGCAGTTTAATTGTTTTAAGAACCAAAAATATAATATCAATAATATAATGAAAACTATATAATAGAGTTAGAGAATTAATTCAGTTACCGCATTGTCTATGATCAATTATTTATATAGCATTATATAGAATGCAATGTAACAGAGTAATAGAGGGAGAGGGGAATTTAGAAGTATAGGTTAAGGGAAAATTAGGTTTTAGTTAGGGATTGGAGGCAACAAAAGTAAACATGAAGACAGAGAAAGATTGTTTGAGAGAGCTATCCCAGATAGGAGCAGCTGCAGGGGAGACTGGTAGTAAAAGTGTCATCCTCAGCAATTCCTCATGGTCAAGGATGATTACTCTCACAAGTCAAGTTAAGGGTTTTAAATGAGTCCATTGAGGGCTAAGAAGGCTGGTGCTAGAGCCGCAAACTTTCTGGCAGATGCCACAGGTGGTGGTTGAAGGGAGGGTCAGACCACAGATTTCTTGTGCTTGTTTCCTTTCCTTCTGTTTCTGTTGTTTTTCTACCTCCAAGGGTGAGAAGGTTTCCCTCAAAGTAAGATGTACCTTCTCTTGCAAAGTGTCACCATGTAGCTCTGTCCTGGACAAGTTTTTCCCAGTTTGTGATGTCAGTGCCACACTTCTTGATGTTCACCTTGAGTATGTCCTTAGAGCATTTCCTGTGGCCCCTGCATGTCCTTTGTCTTTGGCTGAGTTGGGAGTGTAGCAGTTGCTTTGGTAAATATATATCAGGCATGTGCACACAATGCCCTGTCCACCACACCAATATTGAATGATCAGTGCTTTCATTCTGGTGGTGTTAGTGTCAATGAGGACAGTGGCGTTTGTACAACAATCCTCCCACTTTATGCCAAGGATCTTCTGGAGGTAGCACTGGTGAAGGTGCTCCAGGCTTTTCAGGTGGTTCCTGTAGGTCACCCAAGCTTCATAGCCAAAGAGAAGAGTTGGGGTTAACACAGCTTTATATAACAGGAGCTTTGTTTGAGTCCTGATGTCATGATTGTCGAATGCATGATGATTCAGTTTTCCAAAGGCAGATCTGGCACATTGGATCCTATACTGGATCTCCTCATTGATGTTGGCCATCTTTGAGAGATGGCTGCTGGGGTATACAAAGTGTTCTCCAGCTCCTGTCTGTCAGTGTGGATCTTTGAATGAGGATTTTGAATTGACCTTTCTGTCAATGAGGATCTACTCTCCTCTACTAGCACATTTAGAAAAAATTTAGAAAAAATGTGCCAGTAGGGGAGAGTAGAAGAGAAGCTGAGAGAGAAAACCTCTGTATAATGAACTGGAAAAAAAATCCACAGGTGTTCTTAAAAAAACAAGAGGAGAAATTTTCACCTGAATTATGAAATCCATATGGAGTTTAGGGAGGCATCTGAAGATGGGAGTGATGTGGATATGGTATAGGGATGGGGATGTTTAGATTATATTTAAATTTTGACCTATGTAGCAAGTCCTTGTCCCAAGGATGGTCACAGTGCTCCCTGGTGGCCACTCAGCCCTTGCCAACCTGCATTCCCTTGGGGCCCTCTCCTACTCACACACCACATGTTGGTGTTATTAGTTTCTGATAAAAGGGAGGCTGGCCCAAGGCTTTCCAAGCCTGGTCTTATTCTTAGGACCACAGGTATTCATGGACATTGCCTTAAGGGCTAGTTTCATGGACTCCATCCTTCCCAATACCCACTCCCATTCCTTTTAGGTGATCTGCTAACACAACTGTCTTAATGGGCTACAGGCTCCCAGCCCCAATCCTCATGCCTCTTGGGTTCCTGACCTCTGGGCTCTCTAGTCCTCCTGACACACTGCCCTCTATCTGGGCTTGGGCCCTTTGGCCTCATACACTGACCTCTGGCAGGCCGTAGGCACTGGAGCTTCCCTCAATACACCATAGTCCCCCCTGGGCACTGGACCCTTCTTGTCCCCACTGGACACCAGACCTTCTCTCGATGCAACCTAGTCCCCCCTGGGCACTGGACTCTCCTGGTTCCCTCCAGGCACCGGACCTTCTCCCAAGTACCTATTCCTTCCCGGGCTCAAGCTCAGTCTCTCTGTGGGCCTCTCTTTCAGGCACTGTGTCCCTGGCTCCTGTTCCCAGGCCTATCTCTTCCAAGGTCTACTTCGTTTATCTTGGGCACTGATCTACTCTGGGCTCCAGGCACCCTGGCTCCTCTGCTGCCCTTCTCCAGGCTATGGGCTCACCCGCTCCTGTTCCCAGGTCCATCTGTTCCAAGGTCTGTTCCTGGGCTCAGTGCTGCTTACCCCAGATCAGTGATTATGTCACAAGCCCTGCTGCCAGGACCTCCTCTCTCTGGCACTCAAAGACTGCCTGACCAGCTCATGCCCTGGGCTTATATAGCTCAAGCCCAGTCCCTTTCTAGTCAGGTGACTCTCTCAGTAGCATCTGCCACACCTGCAGGCTGTTCCTCAAGCAGCCCCTCTCTCAAAGTGACAGGCACCCCAAGTGCCCTGTCACAAAATATCTATCTTAATTGTTCATGCTAGGTCCATACATTAGCCCAGAAGCCCCAAACATACTGACCACCATTTTTTTTCTGTAGTTTTAAACTGTCTAAATTACTGAATGATCATCTAATCATACTTATTTCCTTTTTTTAGATAGAAGTAGATATTATTTCTGAAACCCAAAGATCATTCAGGTTGCCAGAGTGGGAGCACTGTTGTGTTCCTGGAGGACAGTGCATGTGAAGATGAATGGGGATCAGCTGAAAGATTTGTAGGACTGTTCTCTTTTGTATACTTTAGTTCTTTCCTCTGTAAAACAAACATAACTTTTTAACTAGTAGAAATATTCAAAATGAAGTAAAGAAAAACAGCACTCACGTTTCACACAAACCATTTTAGTGCTGTTTATTCTTCTCCTTCAGCCTTTGGGATCTAGTCTCCCCATTATGAGTGTATAAAGAGCTCATTAATTATATCAGGAGTTCTGTATCTCTATCTAGATAAGTAAGAACTTTTATGTAAGGGATTCCTTTAAATCTCTTTCTTGAGTCAAATTCTGCAGTCCTTAATCAGGTCAAACTCTTACTGACTTCAGTCAAGGTTTTGCTTGATAAAGAAATCCATAACTTGGCCCACTGCCATTATTTTATTGTGCACATGTGACAAAGTTACTGGAACTTCAGTCCTTTGTGGCATGTACAACAAACTGGGCTTTAAAAGCAACACATACCACCCCCACCCCCGGTGTGCCTATGCAAAAATAGAAGAGCTTAATCTTAATTATAGCTTCCTTAGGAACAAATTTGTTGTTTGTAAAAAAGATGGCAAAAATATTAGAAAGGGAAGGAGTCCTCTGCATATTTGTTAAAGGCCTGAGTAGCTATTTTTCCCAGGAGGATTTGTACTCTACTCTGTCTTTTTAACTTCTAATACCCTTTGGTTTGAACATCACAGCCAGTTCTTTAGTCCTAACTGAAGAAAGGATAGAATATACTTCAAAGCTGAATAATGCTGCTCCTGAACTTGAGAAACGTAGTGGATACTGTTGAGAAATGCAAGGCATTTGCAGGGTTTACTCTGATTTAGAACCCATGCTGACCTGAGGAGAAAGAGATTGGAATTGAACCTATTTTGAGGATTTTATTTCTTTTTTTCCTTGATTGGCAAGATAATACCATCAAGAGACCAGGCCTATCAATGATGCTTTTGTATTAAAAAAATATTGAAAGTTCATCAGTTGTGTAAAATTTGAGTGAGCAGAAGGCAACTTTAATACCTAACACATCCCATTTCAGTTGGGTATTGGAGAGCTGGCTTGGACTTTCTCCACGCAGCAGGGTATCTTTTTAACTTAACAAGTCCTATGGCCCCTGGACCTAGAAGGAGAGCCTGAACTGTCTTTAAATTATGGCATTTTTCTTGCCTTTTACAGTACTCTTAAAAATCATATCTGTACACAAAAGTGAGCTTATCCAGAGGTGTTGAATTCTAATTCCTTGACCCCTGCAGAATACATATGGTTTGAAGACTATGTTTTTGTTACTTCCCGTTGATGTTGCCATCTGTAATGGTTGGTTAGCATTTGGTGTCAATACCATTCGCACCATGGACTAAATTTGTCAGTGGTAAAATGTATATGTCCAATTCCTACAGGGAATACTTTCCAACTGCAGAATTTTGGTGGTTCCCTAGCTAGCTGTGTTGGCAGTCATGTCATTGCTTTTCAAACTGCCTTGTTAAACTTGCATTGATAGTTTTGGGATTTTGAAATGTATCCTGCTTTGTTGGCTTGCTGCTAGCTCATCTGCCATAAGGCTTATTTTCAAGGTTATATTAGGAATTGAAGTGATTTTTCCCTGCTGGTGTATTAAAATACAATACTGTTTAATTATAACTTTGTTTAAGCAGAACTAACAAGTAATCAGTTATTTCCACACCTAAAATACTATGCAAGCTTACCCTGTGATAGTGGAAAAAAGTAGGATTTTTAAATGTGTACAATGAATATTAAACTCTAAAACTTCAGGTGCCTTTCCGCCCATGCTTCTCAATCAGAGTGCCTTGAGATCCTTTCAGTGATGCCACACAATGCTAGCACTGAATGGCATGCAAACACAATTCACAGGTAAGGATAGAGGAAGAACAGCTTACAGGAAAGAGCTGTCACTACACTGAGTAGGAGAGGATGTGTTGCTGGAAGGGAAGAGCCTGCACTTATCTCTTCAAGCTTATCCTGCTTAGCTCCTCCCTCCTAGGGGCCCCCTTCAGGGTTACCACAGCACCCAATGGTGCCATAGAATCCCAGTTGAGAATCACCATTCTATATTTTTGTTCTATGTAAAGACACATAAGGTGTGGATGGATGTAATGCTTAGAACAGTGGTGTTTTTGCTTAGTGGGCCAGATGGGCAGTGCCTGGTCCATCTGTGGGCCAGATTTGACTGGTGGTCTCAATACAGCACCTGGGGTGAGCCCAGCAGGACCCTATCTGGCTGCACAGGGAAGGGGACTTGATCCAGCCTCAGCCTGACCTTGTAGGGGGAAGAGGGGACAAAACCTGGCCCCAATCTAGCTGCACAGGGGAAGTGGGGGTTGTCTGGCTCCAATCTGCCATGTGGGGCTTGGGAATTTGGCAATGGGAGAGGGTGGTAGTATTAATTACTGCTGCTTTCCCACTGCCAAATTTTCTGACCTGTGGGGAGCACTGTGGGCTGGATGCCATGGCTCCATGGGCTGCATCTGGCCCACAGGCCAGAGGTTGCTTATCCCTGGCTTAGAACATTTAACACTTGAAACCCTATGAATATAAAAGTGCAGGCCACTTAAGACCAGTTTAAACTTCCTGGAATGTTTTAAAAACACACTGGTAAAATGATTATTATTTTGAGCTGGTTCTCTATGAGCTGGCTCAGTATCATGTGGGGACACAGAGCATTCCATGACTAGTGTCTGGTTAGTTCTCCAGGTATCCCAAACTATATCACTTTTCACCCCATGCCACAAACATATGGGGTGGGTCCCCATGTGCAGGGGTGTGCGGTTTGTGGTACCACAAACCATACATGGGGAACATCAAAACTTGCGCAGCACTGAAAATTTGCAGCACTACGGCAAAATTTGCTACCAGGAAATCCTGATAGAAAAAAAAAAAACAACTCCTTGGAAAAAAGTGATGCAGAGCACATGTCAGTAGTGTGTGCTGGAAAAAATGGATGAGCCTTGCATAGTTCCCGGCCCCAGCCCGCAGTTGCAGCCCGCCCTACCCTTCCCTGCCCCATGCAGATCCAAGGACACACACACCCCCATGGCCTCCTGGGGTGTGTGCAGTGGCAGGAGCCGCTCCCCTTCCCTGCACCCCCCAGACAAGCAGTGACTCCGTCCTGCACCCCGCCCTGTCCCACTGGACAGCACCTACCCCAGCCCCAACCTCACTCCCTTCCTCACTGCGCAGGACGTTGATCTGCCCCCCTCCCCTTGCCCCTTCCCTCTTCTTCCACCACAACAGACTTACCAGCTGGATGCAGCTGTGTCAGAAATCGGACTGGTATCAGCTGATACGCCTCCTTAAAAATCAGCTATTGGCATCAGACCGCAAAATCTCTGTTGGTGCACCCCTAACCCAATGGAACTACAAACAGGGAGCTACAAAGCTCCCTGTTTCCACTCCTCCCTGGAAAGCGTAATGGTCTGGGTCAGGGGTAGGCAACCCCTGGCACATGTGCCAGAGTATGGTATGCGAAGGCATTTTGCTTGGCCTGTGCACCCCTGGAAATGGCAGGGAATGGGCTGGGGCTGTGCTGCAACAACAAAGATCAGGCCCCTCCTGGCTCCCTCACCATCCACCCCTGGCATGCCAACATCTTACAAGTCAAGGTTGTGGGTGTTTTCTGGCACCGTCACAGGGTTGGGTCCCAGGGGCAGCCATGACATTCCCTTGAAGGCTCCGTGACCGTGCCTTGTTCTAACTCTAGGGTGCCCTTCTGTCTCTCCTGCCATGCCTTGATGGTAAATATAATAGGCAGGATGCCCACAGGTCTTCACATGGCCCGGTTCCACCAAACCCCTGTTGGCCTCTACCTGTGCCCAGACCCCTTGCTGGGCCCCATTCCATAACTGTGCCCCCCAGATAACACCGTGAAGCTTAAGGGCGATTCATGTGGCCCTAAATCCACCCCTACAATGTGCCCCCCCACTTCACAGATGGCATCCTTGCAGATGTTCTGTAAGTTGCTGACACAGCCCCTCCCTTCCAGCCCCTTGGCTTCTGTCAGCCCCACTCCAGCCCTCAGATCCTTCGGTCTCTCTGCTGGCCCCTCTCCAGTTGCCAAAACCCTTGCTCTCTCCTCTGGCCCCTCTCTCTGCCCTCAGACCCCTTGGTCTCACCCAACTGCTCCCTGGGCCCCCAGACCCCTTGGTTTCTCTCAGGCCCCACTCCAGTTGCCAGATCCCTCAGTCTCTCTCAGCCCCCTCAAACCCTTGGTCTTGTCCAGCTGTTCTCTGGGCTACTGGACCCCTTGATCTCTCTCCTGACCTCTCTCTGGGTGTCAGCTCCTCTGTATTTTCCCAGATGCTCTCCAGGCCCTTGGCCTTGTCTGGCCGCTTGCTGGGTCTCTGGACTCACGTGGTCCTGGTCTTCCCTGGCCCCTCACTGGGCCTCTGGACCCACATCAAGTGCTTTTCTGTTGGGGTGTGCTCCCCTAACCTTCCCCCTCCACAGGGTCACCCACAAGGTAGTGGTAGCTGAGGCTTTCTGGCGCCTCATCCTCACCTTTCCCTTGAGTGGCCCATGCATGGAATTTCATGGGGGCTGCCCTGACACAGGCAGCCCCACTATACCATCCAACTCCAGTAGGGTGCGGTTTTAGGTCTTACACATCCCTCTTTGGGCTCTTCCCTAGATGCCGTACGCCCCTCCTGGGCTGCTAACCACTGGACCCCTGGCTGTGGCTCCTTATCACACCTGAGTCCTCTATCTCTGGCCCTCTGCCAGCCAAAGTCTTTCTTGACCCTTCCCTGACCATTCCCTCCCTGACACTTCCCTCTTGGCTGTGGCCCCACAAGGACTTTTGTGCCTCTCCTAGGCCCTGGCTCCATCTCCAAGCCAGTCGACTCCAGGCTCTCTCAGCTCTGGCCATCTCTCACAGTGGGCCCTCTCACCCTTTGGCCCCTCCTGAGTCCTGGCCCCAGCATAAGCCAGTCGAGGTTCCCAGGGTCTGTCCTCCAACTACTAGTCCTCTCGTCTCTGTGGGTCTGTCCACTCAGGCTCAGAGATCATTCTCTCTTTCTTATTCTGCAGGCCTCCATCAGTTTTCCTTACTGCAACTCCTTCATACTCTGGGCTCATCCAGGCCCCTCCTGGCCTCTCAGAAAGGCCCTGTGCACATAGCTCTTCTCTGGGCTTGTCCCGAGCCCTTCTCTCAACAGGCCCCTGGCACTTAGCTCCTCTCTCTCAGGACTCCTGTGGCCTCTCAAGGAGGAGTGAGGAAACGGCAGTTTCCCCAAAGTGGGGCATTTTCCCTCACAGCAAACCACACGTACAGAAGCAGAGCAGTGGCAAAAAGCAGTGGCAGCAAATTTACACCCCTGAATGTGGGGATATGCCCCTTAGCAGTATATACATGAACATTTCTGTCCAGGAACAATTGTGAACTGATTCCCTATCAGTGACATTTTTGGAATGGCTCACGTGTTGTTTGTCCACACCCTTATAGTACAGTTATGTGAACTGTACTGTCCTTTAGAACCAGCACTATATTCTCTTGTGTTATGATTTATCATTTAACTTCTTAAAAATATTATAACGTGTACTGTACAAAGAATTAAGAACAGTGCATTTTAAGAGGTGGGAAGGCCACCAGCAAACTGTACCTCACACACACACCACATACACCTACAGTTTAAAATCCGGGCCTTGATTAAATGAGATGATGCAGCCACACAAATGTCTGTAGAGCTGAAGAGTTTTAAGGAGTTGTTGCATAAGTATTTCAGAATCTACACTTACATTTCAAAAATATAAGTCTCTTGTTCTTATGGTTTTAAAGGTGACCTTCAAATATGAACTGAAGGCAGATAGTGGTATAAATATCCACCTGTGGCTGCAAGACATATAACAGAATACATCTGAGGAAAATATGAACTGCTCCCATTCATTCCTGTTCATTGTTAACATAGAAACACAATAATGATAAATAAATATTAGTATAACCAAGAGCACTGCTGACTAATTTAGCAAAAGCGCCATATTAATGGAATGTACTACAAAAACATCATACTAATGGGATGTACTAGCAGAGATTGAGGCATCTAACTGCTAAGAGTTGTTCTGGTAGGGAATTCTCCCTCCTATTGAAAACCATCACTGCTGCTGCCATAAAGTGAAAAGAAAGAGCACTTTCAATTCTTCCCTAGGACCGAAAGTCTGAATCGCTTTCTAAGCTGTTTTGAATATGCTCATGTCCATTGACCTCAATGATGGGAATATTAATAATTGACCATGCACAGTCATAATATTATTTATCTGGAACTTATATAATGCAAGTATTATATGTAAAGGAATTATGTAATGGGCTATGTTTTTGTATGTGTGTGTAAATATTCAGGGCCAGATCTGGAACTGGTGTCAACTGATGTAGCTCAACTGTATTGCTTTATACCATGTAGGAATCTGAAACCTTATCTACTTTATATCAAGCCAGTTTGACCTCATCCTACTTTGTATAAATCATTAACTATGTTTTTCTTTCATCCAGCTGCAAATCAATCCTTAGTTGTGAATCATCATATATACAAAAAGCAATAGATCTACCCTTATTTAACATTTTCACTTTATGCACCTTCTCATTTGACAGTGATATAATTTTTATCAATCTCAGAGGAAGAGTGACTGTGACTATTTCATTCTGAAATAAACTAGTTTATAGCAGTCTTATCACATAGCATTATTTTGTATTTACTGGAATTAAGTCTAACACTATTTTACAATAAACTTAAAAAATAACATTCTGTTTTCAGCATCTCATTTTTTTCCTTTACATTGAATATAAATATGAATGCCCAACCTAATTTTCTTTACATTTTACATCACCCCTGTGATAGAATCAGGAAATAGCGCTTCTTTTTTCATATCCGAAGCATCAGGTTGTTGAATACAAGTGTTTGACGGCCCATAGCAAGAGATAGAGAATGAACAAGCAAATGAAAGAGAGACAATTGAGTTTCTGAAAACTTTGAGGCTACAGCATATAAGAATAAGTTTGAGTCATTCAGATGGTTCTTCTATCATGAAATTCTTACAGGGATGAAAAGAAAACGGGGCACATCTTTTTAAAAACTATTTGTACTTTACTGAGGTAAGTCCTGCAAAATTCTGCTCATGTTCATTGACTACACTGACAGCATATTTGTGTGAGATAAGAGATGTGGCTAAAGCAAAGGAAATCATCTGGGATAAAATACAATGCCATGTTTAATGGTAAAGTAACTGTTGACACAGCTGTGGCAACATTTCTGACAAACATCTGGTGAAATAAATTTACTTCTTGCTGATGGCTCCTTTGGAAATATTTACCTTCGCTTTGACATTAAAATACTGTATTGAAGAGGGATACCTCCAAGATATTGATCCTGCTTTCAGAGAAAGAGAGATCACAGCTTGTATTCAAGCTGCTGCTCAAAGACTGCTTATGTACTTTTCTGCTCTATTCATCTCAGTCACCTGAGCCATTTTCAGAGCTAGGCAGGGTAACATTGTCAAGCTCTAGTATGAATTTGGAAGAGTATGTTTCAAACAGTCAGTGTGTTTTGTGGTTCACTTCCCTCCCACCACTCTGACCTGGTCCAACATATCTTTCAGCCTGTGTAACCTTTATTGTAGCTGACATTTAGTAGAATACAAAGAGAGGTTTCGCTGAATGGTAGGCTGTAATGGCTTTTTCTCTTTCTCTTGGAGTGATCATTCTATTCAGGTGAAGACATGGAGACCATCTTATACAACTTTGTTTTTCTTTTTCTGTCCCTGTTAGACTAGTGTCAGAGCACAAAATTGTCCTTTGTTTACAGCATAGCACAAAACACAACAACCACTACCACCAGCAGGTTGTTTTTTTCAAATTAACTAAAAATCAAATGGCTCAGAACTGTCTTTATGATGCTGACAAAAATCCAAGTGAGCAAAAGTCAACAGGCCCTGGAAACATACACAAGATGAAATCTCGGAGCCAGGCTCCATAGCTAAAGGATCTTCAGCCTAGAAGGGATGGTTACAATCATCTAATCTCACTTCCCATACATCACTAGCCATGGAATTTCACCTACCAAATTCTGCATTTAGCCAATCAAGAAGAGAAAAAGAGATTCAACATGTCTTTCAGAAAGATAGCCAAATATAATTGAAGAACTTCAACTGATAGAGAAACCATAATTCCTTCATACATTACTCCAATACTTAACCTTCATCATTAAAAAGTCACAACTTATTTCCAGTCTTACTTTGTATATCTTCAACTTCCAGCCATTGTACCTTTTATATATCTATATCTGCTGGATTAAGAAATCCTTTAGCATTAAAAATCTATCCATAGAGACATTTACATACTATGATCAAGTCATATCTTAACCTTCTCCAAGATGAGTTAGATTGAGCTTCTTTAGTATTTCACTGTAAAATAGATTTTTGATATGCTACATAATGTTTGTAGCTTTCCTTCAAACCATTTCCAAATGATCAACATCATCTATCAAGTGTATATACCAAAGTTGGGCATACCATTATCTAAACAGTAAAGTGTGTCTAATTCTATATGCAGAGGTGATATCCCTTCTCTACTTTTGCTCAGAATTCTTCTGCATGTACATCCAGAAATTTCATCAGCAGTCTTAGCCAGAGCATAACACTGGAGTTCATGTTAAGTTGGTTATTCACCATGTCCCATAAGAACTTTTCACAATTTGTGTTTTTTAGGATACAGTTCCCCATCCTAACTGTGACTGACATGTTTTTTTTCCATAAGTATGACTGCATTTGGCTGTACTAAAACATGTATTGTTCATAGGATCATAGGAACATAGGGCTGGAAGGGACCTCACAAGGTCATCTAGTCTAGTCCCCTGCTCAAGGCAGGATCATCCCTGGCTCAACCATCCCAGCCAAGGGCACTTTTACATATGCTCTGGGGCAGGAGGGGACAGCGCTTTAATTAGACTGGCTCCAAGACCTGCTCTAATTAAAGCACCACAGTGTTTTGTGTATCAGCGTCCCCATACTTCAAAATAGCAGCAGGGATGCTTGAACTAAAACTTGTTTGACAAGCTTTAGATAAAGTGCCACCACTGCCATTTTGAAGCGTGGGGACACTGATACAGGAGATGTGGGAGGCTGCAGGAGTGTGGTTATGACTACGCTCTGGCAGACTCAGTTGAGTCTGCTCTGATGTGCTGTAATACAGATTCAATCCAAACTAACCCAGATCTTAGCATATCTTTAGCTGACAAGCTCTCTTTGAAAGCTAACTACCAGCAAATAGAAATGTGGGTTCCTTCCCTGTTAGGTCTACCTTATAAGCTGTAGACTTGTACAAAGTAGATGCCCTCAAAGGCTAAATAAAGACAGTCAAAAAGCCTGAGGCTGAATCAATTAAGTCTTTTCAGGTTGGTCTAAACTGCACAGATTAAATTGAAACAGAAGTGAACAGACATTGCCATTGATTCAGGAAATGTAGCCACATACCTGCAGTGGCTCAGGCCAGAAATGAGGGGGTGCTAGAACATGGCTCTCTGGCTGCTGCCCCCAAGGTCTCTGGGATTTTCAGTCCAGAATTACAACAGCAGGATTCTGCAGGGTTGCTCATCACTTCCTGTTCCGGTGCCTCTTAGATTCGTAGTCCACAGTTGCAGCTAGCAGTAAGTTTGGGGGAAGAGGTGTTTTAATCCTCCTTCCTGGTCCCAGACCCCAGCCACTTAGGGGCTGCATCCCCAGCCACTGACTTGCCAACTGGGCTGCATCCCCAGCTGAGGTTGCCCCCATATCCCCTTGTCAGCCAGCCCTCACTGGCTCCAGCTAGGGAGTAGAGGGGTGGAGCCATCCCTGCTCTCTGGAGCAGGCAGCATAGTCCAGCCCAGGACTGGAAAGCATGCTGGGCTGTTGGGGGGCTGTGATTTAACTTGAACCAGGAAGGGGTCTGGATCAGGGGTTTCATAAATTGGTTTGACCCAAATCAGTTAAATCTGATACTACATTCAACCAGGTTTATCTTAAACCAGTTTCATTCATTTTGCAACTTGTTTATGTACACTGAGCTTGTCATGTTACAGGTTTAAATCAGTTTCTGGTCACTTAAACCAGTTTATCTGTAACTTCTACCCCTAGGTAAAGAGTTCTAAATGTTATGGTGCTTAACTCTGTCTCTGGTTCACCCAGACTTCCTTTTGGTAGAGCCTCTCCCTCTTGCTGCAACGTCTCCCAACCTCACACACAGCTAGAAAGATTAACTTGAAGATCCATCCATCTGTGAACCTAATCATCAAGACAGATCCCAAAGGTAAGTAGCCTCTTTGCAGACTGAATTCCAGCTGTGCCAATCTGTAACAAATATCATAAGACAGTCTGGCTAGATGTTCAATTTTTGTTAATCATTGGTGATCTTATTGCATCACCAAAGCTTTTGGTGACCACATGACTACTGACTGTTTAGTGGCATGCCTTGATAAACACACTTGCTATTGTGAAATCTCACTTACTGTATGTATGTAAGTTTCCCTGGGCCCCCACATTACCCTGCCTAGAGACTATGCCTTGCTCTATGTCTGATCTGGTCTGAATTGCTGTGATCAAAAGTCTCCAACTACTATTTTCAGTGTCCTGTTCCTGTTTTTCAGCAGGAAACTTGCAAACAAAAAAAATCACAAAGTTGCATTTGTACTATGCTTTCCTGAATAGATAAATCACTCAAAGAAAGCCCCCAAATTCAATTTCTGCACAGCCATAAATTCTATAAGAATGTGGGTTATCTCTGTTTCTGTCATTCTAAATCTTCTTCAAGCATGTTCTTCAGGAGCAGCTTTGGAACTTCATAAAGTGCTACACTTAGCAATCTTGATGTATAGCTCCCAAATATCTTGCAGGTGACCTAGTTTTCAAGTATGCTTAGTGGTGTTCATTTTTATATCTTTTTCTATCTTCTCACAGATATCCAAGGGTTTATCTCTATCTATATCTGTCTCTCTCAACTTAGGAAAGAGGTGCGGAATATATTCCATTTAGCTTGCACTCTTGGAATCTCTTCCTGTATAAAAGAGGATGCTTTGCCTTTTCTCTAGCTTTATCTCCTTCCTGTTAGTTGGCCCCTCTCCTTGATGCAGCATCAGTTTGTATGCCAACATTTGACCTGTGTAAGTGAGAGTGATTAATGGAGACATAGTTTCTATCATGACAATGAATGAATTGTGTAACTACTTTTGTTTTCTTAGTAACAGTACAGAACTGTGCGCACTCCCAGGAGATGCTTGAATACAACTTCAGTACACAAAACCATAAGATGATGATGATGAGCTACACTTTTGCAGGGGTTGTTTGTTTGGGAGTCTTTTATTTAAGAAAGGAGGTTATTGAAACCAAAACTTCTTTTGCTATCTGATTTGATAAGTGAGGTTTTGCAGGTTCACGACAGAATTTTTGGCCAATCAGGAAAGTGAATGAATCCCACCCCCTATAGTCAGTGTGGTTAAAGCATTCACATGGGATGACAAGAAACCCAGGTCCAAGTTCCTTCTTTGTCTAATTCAGGTCAGGGACTTAAATCTTAGTCAAGTAAATACCCTAGCTACCAGTTTGTTACCTGCTCTGGGGTCGATGTCTGTTGTTGAGGCTGTTGTGCTTTGTACAATTTGTTCTTGTGTAAACAATTAAATATTCACTGGAACAGGGGCTTGAATCTTTGTCTCCTACATTCCTAGGGAACATCACAACCACTAGAATATAGTGTCAGTTACTACTTGTCTGTCTTTTTTTCTTTTTTCTGCTGGAGCCATTCCACTTTGCATAAATAATTAAATCTTCACCTAGCCAGAGAACAAGCATGACTGGCTCTTTAGTTTGGTCCTTATGGTGTATTTATCTTTGATGTCAGAAAATGAAGTACAAGCCTCTCATTTGAACCAGGCAAAGTTGAAACCTTAAAGTTGGGCCTTTCCTCATTGTAGATGAGTGCCCTAACCACTAAGCTAGTGGCTTATTTTGAGTGGTTGTGTTTCTCATGGTCAAGAATTTTTCTTTTTTAAATTAAAAAAAGCTTCCAAAATCTTTTGTTTGCTCCAATGCAGAATAAGAATGTATTGAAATTAAAAAAAAAAGGTTAGGAAAAACATTTCCGCCATCTTTATAATCTTATTTTGAAATGTAAATCAAAAACAGTCACAAACAGCATGCAGACAACCCTTCTTCTGGAATTCGCATAAACATACCAGTTCCCATTCCCAGGAAACAGTTCTGCATAAAGAACTTATTTTAACAGAGTGTACATCTTGTTGCTTGTAGAGCTGCTTCTATCCAGCATCTTGCAACCAACCAAATAATAATATAGATTTTCTTCAAAGCCTAACATACTAAGAAAAAGAGAGCTTTCTGGAATGTGTACCACCTGGAAGCATCCACTGGAAAGTATCAGTCCTAAAATATAGATGAAAAAATTGAGGTATAACATCTTGGTCAAGTTCATATAAATAATCAGTGGCAAATCCTGGATGCAAACCCAGGAACTGTGATTTCTAAACTGCATTTCAGAGCATACCTTCATCACAGAGAGCTGCAAAGAAGTTGCAATAGTTGTAATCTTTCAAGGAGAGAAGACTGAGCGAAGGTGACCAGTGGAATAATGTGGGGGCGGAAAAACACCATGTAAGAAATTTTAAAAGCTGCAGTCTTGTTGATGTGGTTTGTCATGGGAATTGCAAAAGAATCTAGTGAGGCTTTTAATGTCAGAAATAAAAATAGTCCCTGTTTGAGGAACTCTGCAATATGCTTTATAATCATGAAGTACTGTGTAAAATACTAAAATTTTTGGAACCTAGTCTCATCACATCTATCAAGTGACCATGTTTGACATATGTATCTGAGGGGCTGGATAAATTGTAGCCTGCTTGTCATGAAGTGAGTATAAAAGCTGGGCATGATGCCAGACTCTCTGGGACAATTCTGCATTGATGGCATATTGTAATTTATACTTGTCTTTGTTTCCCTCATAATGAGTGGCAAAACAAGGAAGGGACGGAAAAGACACAAAAGTTGAAGTGGCATATCTTTTCAGAGTCATTTTAGTTAAATAAATAAATAAATCTACTTGTCATCACCTCATTTTCTTCTTCTTCCAACGTCATCTGAAATTCTATGGCCTGAGTTATGTAGAAGGTCAGACTTGATGATTATAATGATCCTTTTTGATCATAACATTTATGAATCTTGAGATTAAACAATTTTACTTGTGTAACGTATGTGAGATTAGCCTGGGCAAAATAAACAAGATTGGTCCACTGAAAAATAAACAGAACTAAAGCTTCCAACACAGTTTATCCCCACCTAGAGAGCTCCTCTTGATGTTTTGCATCCTGTTTTTGAGGTGCCTGAGGAAATTATAGAATAACTTGTACTTTTCATGTAAAAGCCATTCGTGACCTTCTATTATGGTTTTGTTTATCTGGTTATTAAAATGAATTGTTGTACTCTGGGACTGGCTGATTTGTCCCTGAAGTTGTGGTCCTTCTTCTCTTCCTACCTGTCTCACTACAAAGCAACTTTCCTGGGCAAAGGAACATCTAGGAGAGGGGAATGAATCAACTTCTAAGCCTGCCAGGGGATGGAGGGACTACCACCACTGCTGGCCTGCTGAGCAACCCTTGCAAAGCCAGCAGCCAAGGCACTTAAGGGAGCCCAGCCCTGGAGTGAGCTGTGGGCAAGGCAAGGGCCCCCAAAGGGACACTTGCCTGCCTGTACACAAATGCCAGAAGCTTGGGGAATAAACAGGAGGAACTTGTCCTCCTGCTTAACACAAATAATGATGATGTCATAGGGATAATGGATACCTGGTGAGACTCCACCCATGACTGGGCCACAGATATAGATGGCTATACCCTGTACAGGAGGGATTGAGTGGAAAAAAGGGGCAGGGGTGTAGCTCTCTACGTGAAAGAAAGCTGTGCATCCCTGCAAGCTGACATTGGTGCCCAGAGTGGACGACTGGAGACCCTCTGGGTTAAAATCCGTGGGGAACACAATGGTGGGAGTCTACTACAGACCTCCTGCTCAGGATCAAGAGCTTGACCAGGAGTTCACCAGGGAATTGGCTGAGGCTGGACGCTTCTGTTGCATGGTTATCACGGGGGATAACTACCCAGACTACTTCAACTACCCAGACATCTTGTGGGAAGAGCGCTCAGCCAAATCTGAGCAGCCGCAAAGCTTTCTCTCATGCATGGATGAGCTCTATCTGATGCAAGAATTCGAGGGGCCGACGAGAGGTAAAGTGCTGCTTGACCTGGTTCTGGCAACGGGGGACGACCTAATCAGCGACCTAATGATCAAAGGGAAGCTGGGTGACAGTGATCATGAGCTGATCACCTTCACCATCTGCCGTTAAGCTGGCACGTTCGTCAGCAATACAGAAGTCCTTGACTTCAGGAAAGCTGACTTCGACAAGCTCAGGAGGCTTGTCAGGGAGTTCCTAAAGGGCCACAACCCAAAGGGGAGGGGAGCTCAGGATGAGTGGTTGCTCCTCAAGTTGTGATCCTGGATGCACAAGCAAAGTCTATCCCATCTTGGAGAAAAGGCAGTAAAAGGGCACAGCAGCTCCCTTGGCTCTCCAGGGAACTAGCGGACCTCCTGCATCTAAAAAGAAAGACCTACAAAGGATGGAGGATTGGATCCACCTCCAAGGAGGAATACACTGGTCCGGACCTGCAGGGAGCAAACCAGGAAAGCCAAGGCTGCAACAGAACTCCAATTACCTACAAGTATCAAGGACACTAAAAAGTCCTTGTTTAGATATGTGGGGAGCTGCAGGAAAAGCAAGGGCAACATTGGTCCCCTGCTAAATCAGATGGGACAACTGACAACCGACGCCCAGGAAAAAGCAAACTTGCTAAATGGGTACTTTGTGTCGGTCTTTCACCAGTCCCACAGGACGCCTCTACCCATTACAGGACAGGGAGGCCTGGGTGAGGGAGATTCCTTACCCTCCATCAATGCTGACCTCATGAAGAAACACCTTGAGAGGCTGGACACCTTCAAGTCAGCTAGCCCTGACAGTTTATACCCCAGGGTACTCAAGGAGCTGGCTAGCATCATAGCTCAGCCTCTGGCACGGATCTTCGAGAACTCCTGGTGCTCTGGTAAAGTTCCCGAAGATTGGAAGAAGGCCAATGTGTTGCCTATCTTCAAGAAAGGGAAGAAAGTGGATCCAGCAAACTATCAGCCTGACCTCAATCCCGGGGAAGGTCTTAGAAAATATTATCAAAGAGGCCATTCTTAACAGACTGGCCGATGGCAACATCCTGAGGGATAGCCAGCACGGGTTTGTTGCGGGTAGGTCTTGCTTGACCAACCACGATCTGCTGGCTGGGGAATTGGCTCTATGGTAGGACCGAGAGGGTGGTGGTTGACGGAAGTCAATTGTCATGGTGTCCTGTGACCAGTGGGGTCCCCCAAGGCTTTGTCCTTGGGCCTATACTATTTAACATCTTCATTAATGATGTGGACATTGGTATCAGAAGCGGACTGGCCAAGTTCGCTGATGACACCAAACTCTGGGGTAAAGTGTCCGCACCTGAGGACAGGAGGGTGATCCAGGCTGACCTGGACAGGCTCAGGAAATGGGCGGACAAGAACCTGATGGTGTTTAACACCAAAAATTCAAGGTTCTCCACCTTGGGAAGAAAAACCTGCAGCATCCTTATAGGCTCGTCAGTGCTATGCTTGCTAGCACTATGGACAAAAGGGACTTGGGGGTCATGATTGACCACCAGATGAATATGAGCCTGGAATGTGATACTGCTGCTAGTAAAGCAAGCAAAACACTGGCTTGTACCCACAGATGCTTCTCAAGCAAACCCCAGGACATCATTCTCCCGTTGTACTCAGCCTTGGTGAGGCCTCAGCTGGAGTACTGCGTCCAGTTTTGGTCTCCACAATTCAAAAAAGATGTGGAGAAGCTTGAGAGGGTGCAGAGGAGAGCCACGTGCATGATCAGAGGTCAGGAAAATAGACCTTATGAAGAGAGGCTGAGAGCCATGGGACTCTTCAGCCTGGAAAAGCGCAGGCTCAGGGGTGATCTGGTGGCCACCTATCAGTTCATCAGGAGTGTTCACTAGGATCTTGGGGAACGTCTGTTCACCAGAGTGCCCCAAGGGATGACAAGGTTGAACTCACAAATTCCTCCATGACCGTTTTTTAGGCTGGACATAAGGAAGAACTTCTTTACTGTCCGAGCCCCCAAGGTTTGGAATAGATTGCTGCCGGAGGTGGTTCAAGCACCTACTTTGAATGCCTTCAACAGACATCTGGATGTTTATCTTGCTGGCATCCTATGATCCCTGCTGACTTCCTGCCCCTGGGGCAGGGGGCTGGACTCGATAATCTTCCGAGGTCCCTTCCAGCCCTAATGTCTATGAAATCTAAACCTGTTATACTCCTGCCCTTGAACATTACCTCATTAACAACAAAGACAAGGGAGTTGTTTGAAATAGGACCACTGTATAAGAAAGACTATTTAAAATGGATGGCAGTATTAGTAACTTCCACATAAGTCTTACCTCTACCTAACCCACATTTTATGCACTTCCAGGATGTTTCTCCATAGACACTGAGTATGAGGCTTCTGTTAGTGTGAAGAACGTGTAAGGTGTTTGCCTCAAAGTACTGCACTGCTAACTCTTACAGTTTTATTGCAAGTCTTGCAATATTTAAGCATTTTTAGCTTCTAATACATAATAATCTCAGATTTTTTAAAAACAAACATAAATAGCTTTTGTGTTTGGAGAGAAAAGCTTGAAATATGAATCATAAAGTCTCATTAACTAGAAGGCAAATAAAAAGAACCCTACATTTATTATTTTAAAAATATCTTATATTTTAAAGCCAATTTCATGATTGGGGGAAGCTGATGCATATATTTTGGATGTGTGAGTTCTTTATGTCAGTATTGCTTGCCTGAAACATCCATTTTAATGGTGGTCTTATTGAGGAAAACATTTAAACGCATTCTGTAAACTCATGGGGGAAGTGGCTTATTATGCCAATTAATGTGAGAGATGTAGGTGTGGTCAGGAGCATGGCTAGGGTGGGGCAACTGGGGCAGGTGTCCCGGGAGCCAATTTGGAGGGGAGAGAGAAAGCAGAAAAAAACCTGCTGCTGCAGCTGCAGCTGTAGCTGCAGCTGTTCAGTTGCACTGACAGTACAGCAGCAGCCAGAGGTTGCTGCTATCCTGGTTATGTTGCAGCTGCCCTGGATGCCTTTGCAGTCTGTCCTGAAGCAAAGAAGTAAGAGTAGCTGGATGTGGAAAGGAGCTTGGAACCGATATTTTGCCTTATTATTAATTGTTTTTGTTCACAAAACTAAAACCCAGGAAGACAGTGAGTTTTGACTTTACACAGATGGTAGATGTTGTTAGAGACCTAACTGGCAACTTTTCTAAAATTATATTTTTTTCTATACATCTTTCCACATTGGAGGAAACACTTTATTCCACAATATATAGATTTAATCCCAGTTTCATGTCAAATTAGTCGCTAAAACTTTGGATTTGAACCCATCAGCTTCACTCATTGTTATGTTTATCAGAACAGATTCCAAAAGAAAAACTCTCCTGTATCGTCCAACAACTTAAGTAAATTCTGTCTACCCCATGGTTTGAGTAAAATCTGGCACAAATTACTGCTTTCCTAAATCTTGCAGGAAGCTGTGTAGACTTCCCAAGAGTAGTTCTATTATATGAATAAATTCTCTGTTTTGAGTATAAGGGCAAATGTTAAATGGAATATAGTAAAAACTCTCAACAGGGATGTTTTCTTGACTGACAAAGTGAGCAGGAGGAGTGATGCTACACTCAGCAGGGATTTTCAGGTTTTCATGGATTTTTCCCTCTATATTAAAGCAGATGTCCAGAGGAGGTATAAATTAAAAACAATACAGACAAAAACACTGTGGCTATGATGTTCATTTGTGACATAAACTTCAGTTAAAAAAAGCTAGAATAGATTCCTGCTCCCATGTTGGAGTAACCCTATGGAAGCCCCTAATGTGACACTGGCATAAAACTGGCATGACTAAAATCTTGGGCAATACAGCATCAAGGCTGAAGCTTTATGACTTTCCCTCTGGGCTAGTGACATTTTTATAATCTCTTCAAAATGTCCTCTGCTAGCTTTGTTATTTCAAGGAAGCTTTCAATCGAGAATAACAACTGGGGAAATAGTGGAGTGCAAACCTTCTCTACCTTTGTTTAAGGAAGGAAAACCTAGCAGTATATTATAAAGACTGTTTTTATAAATGTTCTAGCACAATGACAGACAAGGTTCCTTGGGTGAATTTGATATCTTTTATTAGACCAACCCAAATGGTTGGAGAATAGTTATTAAGCAAGCTTTCGGGTTCAAAAACCCTTCGTCAGGCTAAGGAAGTTTCAGCAGTTGGTGTGTGCTCTTCCTGGATGGAATGAAAAGTCACAATGAAAATGAAAAACACAATGAAAAACTTGCTTATCAAAAATTAATCTTTCTACGGCATTAGAAAGCTCACCTAAACCCTACAAATTTCTCTTAGTCTTTTCAAATAAAGTTTCTGATTAGCGTATTCTTTTCATAGGAGACATTGGAGATGTAGGCTGTGTCTGTTATTTGGGTGGAATCAAGGGTGCCTTATTTTAACTGCTAACTGTATTTTATTTCATAAAGTTTTTTGGAAAAGCTATCCATTTCCCACCTTCCTCTTCCACTTTGTCCTACATCTTGTCCCATTAATTTTCCCAAGAAAAACAAATCTCTCTCAGTTAGGGCAGCGCTATCTTGATCTGTGATGCAAACATATTTTCCAAAATGCTTTGTGGAGGGAGGGACTATATGACAAAATTGTCATTCCTTTGCTTACTCTTCAGTACTGTACATAGAAATTTATAGGCCAGTGCTAAACTTTAAGGAGCTGACAAGGTTTGTAAAATGAATGATTAATTAGTCAAATGTTGAAGCCTAAACTGTTGTTTTTATTTATTCCCAGTGTAGGCTTGTGATGCCTTAAAGTAGGTAGATACAATTACAGCATAAATCCGTTTTAAAAGTGTATAAAGATCTTATTGTATCAAATTCAAAAGAAGACATGTAATACCTACTGTCAACCTTGAGCCAACTAATTCTTCATGTACATTAGCAACATAAGGGAGTTTTTTGGGGGTCCAAGAGCAAGACTGAGGTGAGCCTTGTGGCATCTGAGTCGATCCTTTACCTGAATTGAAGGTCTGGATGCTGATTCTCAACTATGGAAAATGTCCTGTTGTGTGCATTTCTTTATTTCTGGCATTTCTTAGATTTGTCTAGTGTGGGGAAATTATTTTCAAGGTCAAGAACAAGGACCCCAAATGCTTTAAACACTATTATTTTTGAGATTCCATCAAAACTAAAGGAAATTAATTGTGCCATTTCAGAGTCAGTTCCGTCTTCTGTAGACCCACGTATATATATTAGGGCTGTGTGACGCTTCGGGTGGTGATTCGATTCAGAGGAGATTTGGCCTGATTTGTTGGCTTAATTTCCAAATCCAGATCGAATCAGTGGACCAATTAAAAGGTCCAAATCAATTCAAAGCTCTCCAAATCTTCAAAGCCCTCCACTGCCCCATGCTGTATGGGGGGCACTACATGAGCCCCCCAACCTCC
>NW_005841929.1:2048719-2063981 GCF_000455745.1 Alligator sinensis | reverse complement strand
CCCTGCCTGGGCTAGCTCCGGCCCTTTAAGGAAAAAAACCAAGAAAAGCCTTGGGACTCACCATTCTTGGTGTGACCTTGGGGCTTTGGGGGGGCTCATGCAGAGCCCCCCACATGATGCAAGGCAGTGGGGGGCAGTGGGGATCTCCCCCCACTGGCAGGAGCAGTGAGTTTGGGGTTTTTTTCCGTTTTTTTTTTCCTTAAAGGGTCAGAGCTGGCCCAGGCGGGGCACCCATGGAGGGGCTGGGGAAATGCGGTGGGAGCGGGGCTTGTGAAGAGCCTGCCATGCAGCTCTTCACAAGATCACCCCCCGCCTGGCAGCACCTGCTGTGTTGGGACTTTTTTTTAACAAGTGCCAGGAACTGGGGTGGGCAGGGCAGGCATTCCTGGGCTGGTGGGATGGGCCTGGCTGATTCGGCTGAATTGAATTGGGACAGTGATTCGAATGACTGAATTCAATCACTGTCCCCCGAATTGGCCAAATCCGAATCCGAAGCGAATCCTAGCTGCTTCACACAGGCCTAATACATATACCTTTCACAGGTCTGTGAATGGGTTTTATAAAATCTTGCTGTTATATTCATATTCTGTTTGTCGATCAGAGGTTTATTTTCATGCTATTGAGATCCTGTGAGCCTTGAAATGGTCCAATGGCATGGTAAAGTTCAATGTTTGAACTGTAAAAGGCAGACAAAGCACACTGCCACAGTTCTTTGGTTGTTTCTACCTGATCTTGCTAATTGGTCATTGCTCTCTCTATCAGCTGTTGTCATTGATGAGGATTAGTCTTACTAATAACCAGGATGGTATTACCCTTACATTTTCAGAAAATTCAGAACCAAGTCAAGACACGAACTCAGGAACAAGGGGGAACAGGACTGGAAGGGTCATCCTCTGTCATCAAGTAGTTCCAAGACATCTCATGATAGCTTGGACACATCTCCCATGTCAGATTCTTGAAGAAGACATTGGTTCCTGACAAAGAAACCTGATCAGAGCCAGGCACCTTTTATTGCTCCCTGGAAATGAATGTCCAATTTTTGCTTTAATTATGGAAAAGCTAGAAAAATAATCATCAGGGCACACATCAGAGGAAAAAATGAGGGAAATATTAATTGTTTTACCATGTTCGATACCACTTCTGGCACTGCAAATGGATAAACTGATTTAGCATGTCACTTCTTGTTTGTCAGTTACTTTTGCATGAGTACAGTCTAACAACATCAATAGGTCACGCAGCACTACATGGAGAAACACAGTATGAAAGGGGGATACCCTTACCATACTATTTGTAGGCGATCGTCGATCCTCTGGATCATGCTGTACATATGTAAGAGTTCTAGTCAGATGCCTGATGAATCCGTTTGAAGCAGACAAGCCCAATTTGAAAGCAGCACACACTGTTACAAGATTTAAAGATCCATGTGTTGTCTGAGTTGAAGCCCAAGTTTACAGCATGCTGCTTTCTTGATGCTTCATATTGAGCTGTACCCGGTGCCAGATGTTCCTTCCAGATCAGATGGGATTCTGCGCGCTCCTCCCAGCTTTCTACATTGATGATGAATGACTACCTATTATTTTTGCACACATACTGCCATAGAGGGCAATCCTGCTTTCTAGACCTGTCTTGAATCTTGCTATACAAAATATTCTTGGGGATAGTCTCCTCCCATTCTCCTGACGTAGCCGATCCATTGCAGCCTCTTCTTCTTGATAACGGTTTCTCAGTGTGCCATACTATTAACACATTTGCAACCTATTAGTTTATCCTTCATGACAATGCCTTTATCATTTTAATAATAATAAGTGTAATGATTTGAAGAAAAGCTGTTCTTTTCTAACAAGAACTCTAATAGTACTAATTATGCACATGGTAGCATTTTAATAGACTTCCATAATATATGGGACAGAGTTATGAAAACACTGACTCCCTGAAGTTGTAGGTTTCTGGTAAGTAATTCAAATAGACTGCTCCTGGTTTCTGCCTGTACAAATAAATCCAGTATAAACTGTTACATTTTAACTTAATTATGTAAATAAAGCCTAGTGTGGGATAAGATTTAAAATGTAAAAATTAATGGCCATCTTTTTATAAGACACCTTAATACAAAATAATTAGTAGATGAAAATGCTGCTATTTTTCTCCTCTAATCAAGTTACATATCACTAACATAAAGAGAAACATAACAACCCAAATGCTTTGCTTTACAGGTTGAAAGGGTGGCTTTGGAATTTCAGCAGCAGGATTTTTTGGAGAGGATAGGGTGATCCCATTAAAAGGTGATGTTTTCCAGTAATTAGCAGTTACTTTCCTTTGAGGTAAAAAACATAGAATTAGTATCTCAGATAACCCAGTACAAATAACTGTAAATGCAGACTTTTGAATAACAACCACTGATGATTTGGGGATTTTTTGTCCCCTGGTCTGACTGCCATAATTCTTCTTTTGTTATTGAAACTGAATCTATGATGTTATTAGGTGGGTGACAAGAATGTCAGTGTTCACTATGCAGGGTGGCAGGATGCATATCTCAGAAGGTGACATTTTAGAAGATGATGAAGAGCTAAAGTCCATGGTCTTACACAATTGACTGGCTAGACCAACATGATATTGCTCCACTTTTTCCTATGGATGATTATGTCTGTAGACAATGGATTGTTTTTCCACAGAATAGTCCAGAAAGTAAGCACCAGCCTAGGCAGATTACAGGGGCAGCTTGTGTAAGTGTCTGCTAACCACATTCACATTCACTAGCTTGAAAGGTTTTCTAGAGTTGCTACACAGTGAAGTAATACTTGAGCAGTCCAAAGTGATTGTATTAGCAGCACGGAATAGTTGTTGGATCTCTCTGTGATATTAGACTGCCATATCTGCATTGTTACATGATGTAAGAACCCTGATCATAGACCAAAGCCACATTTTGCTAAGTGTACAAACATGGGACAAACAAATAGTCCTTGCCATAAATCTTTCAATATTACCCTTGGAGGAGGTAATACCAGCTATCTGGGATATGAAGCACCCTCTAACCTAAGCTAGAGGTTTTTCTGTATGAACGGGTTGGGTTAGGGCCAGACTTGTGTCATTCTTGCATTAACACTGCATTAAAGACCAGTCTTTTATTACATGGCGTACTTACTTGTTTCTTTTCTTATAAAAACAAGGTCTTGAATAACAGAAAAAACTATCATCTAAAAATAACACTATGGGAACATTTAACAAAAGAAAGAAGAGCTTTAATAAATGAATGGTTGATCAGAAAAATGGACACTGAAACAAAAAACAAACAGCATATATGTTTCTATAATATCCCACAAGCAATTGAAAACAATACAAGAACTTTTCTATAGCTTTCAGCATTCTGCTAGCCTAGATGACTGCTGAATTCTGGAACACTGACTAGGTAAAGTCTTTTAGTTTCATGATATAAATTCACAAACACCCTGGTACAAAAGAAGTCAGAGATTGACATTTCCAACACAGATTGGACAATTTAGATACACAATTCCAGTGGGAATTGCAAGGCCCTAACCAGTCAGTTTTGAAAACGTGAATCAAAATGTTTCAGTGGATTCAAATAAAAACAAAAAGATTCTTTAGAAAATGGTTATTTTCCCCAAAACATTTTTGCAAGAGTCTGGGTGTTAGGCCCCTATACTTGTAACAGGGGATACGAGTTTCCTTCGATTTGATGTGGGTTCTTTATATGCGAATTCTCTCTTATGCGATGAGCATATTTAAACCCATAATTCGTTATATGCGAGGTAAATTCACTCTTATGCAGTCAGCATAGATGCCCCCCCCAACAGGTAAGTCTGTGGGGGAAGGGGAAAGGGCCGTGGTCCCACTCAACTCATCCCTGGCTGCAGCAGCCGCAGGAGTGGCTGGCGCCGGTGGCCTGCAGCCACTGGGCTGCACCGTGCTCCACTTGTCCCCCTGTGCCTGGGCTCACCTCAGCTCCTGGGCTGTGCTGTGCTGTGGTTGAGGCAGCTGGTGTCTGCTGGTCCTGGGGATGCTCCAGCATGGGCTGAGGTGAGTGCAGACAAGCCCCAGGCACTGCAGGGCACAGCACTCACCCCAGCCCCGTGGCTCCGGGAGCAACTGACACCAGCTGCTTGCACCATGACACAGCGCAGCTCAAGAGCAGAGGTAAGTGGGGACAGGCGGAGCACGGTGCAGCCCAGCGGGTGCAGGCAGCTGGCACTGGCCACTCCTGGAGCTGCTGCAGCTGGGGCTGGGGTGAGTGCCACTCTGTTCCCTCTGCTTTGCTGCCTTGTGCAGCTCCGGGAATGGCACACCTCCCCCTGCCCCTTCCCTAGCCCCAGCCTCACTCCCTCTCTCTTTGCCATGGGAACCTATCCCTATTTGTTTCATTGTAAAGTGGGTTCGCTTTACATGAACTCGATTTATAAGCCGTTCTTCAGGAACGCATGTACAGCATAAATCGAGGGAACCCTGTATTTGTATGAGCACATTGGTGTGCTTATGAGGTGTATATGTTGTATCTTGACTAGGCAGTGACACGTATCATGTTTGATGGTAGCTTTGCTTGCTATTTTTAAGACTGTTTGACAGTGATGCTCAACGTTTTTGGACTCGAGGCACACCTCCATACCTTTTGTGAGATAAATGGCACCCAATTTCAAAAAACAATATATAGATTACAGTACCTGTTTCCTTTCAGAGGGGCTGGGCAGTGGGGGTGGGGATTGTCCAGGAATGACAACCCTGAGCCGGTGCGTATCTGTTTAGTTTATCTGCTTATCTTCTCACACCTTATAGCACTCTTCAAAAGTTCTGGTGGCAGCCCCTGATTGAGAATCACTGCTGTATGAGTTTGGGTATTTTTTTCACTAGTATACTAGTGATATTGCAACTTTTTAATATTGGCACCAGACTTGATAACACTATTTTCCTGTTCTATGGGGGTTTGCAGTGGTGTTAAATAGTGTTAAATCTTACTAGTGATTTAATAGTTTCAAATAACAAATACGGTACATACATTCTGTACATCACGATTGACCTTAGACTATTTTTAACAAATGATATAATTAAAAAAAACTTGTCTGGTGATTCTGGCTTGGGTAGTAGACTAAAGTAGTCAGATCTTAAAATGACATGTGGAATTGAAAAGAAAATGTAAAAAAAGTTTGATATCTTGTGCCTTATAAAAGTTAATTACAACTGCTATCCTTTCACATTCATGTGCCTCAAAAAACTAAAAAGCTCAAAATATAAACAAAAAAATGCTGCAAAAGTACGAATGGCAACGTTAGTTTGAAAAAAAAATACCCTGAGACTTTTACAGTGTCCCTAGAGGGAAAATTGTCTGTATGATGCTTTGACAGCATATTCTCCCTGGTTTGTGAAGAGGAAGCTCATGCTGTGGCTCATCTTGGCTTCACAGTCTGACATTTTTCTCTGTTTTGGCTCACTGGAAGATGAGTGTTATTATTTACAGAGGCTGACACCCCTCAGTGAATTGGTACCCATCTACTGCAAATCAGGTTTTGTGAAGGGTAGAAGGAAAGATTTCATAAGGATGCATAGCTGCCGTGCCATTTTAAAATGTTTACTTCTGAGATTCCCCTCTGAGGACCACCATTTTTTCCATACCAAGCTAGTAAAGGCTTTAGAGTGGTGTTGGTTTGTATGAGCAATGCCAGATTATCTCAGAATAATCTGAGATTTATTTTTCTGTGGACTCTGCTCTTTTATTTGTGCATATATACATTTTTCTGTCCTTTAATTTTCTAAGCAACATGATACCTCCGCTAAAAGGCTTAAAGTATGTATCTAACTATTGGCCAAAGTAAGTTTTGGCTGAAGATGAGTATGAACACAAGAGTGAATATTATGTGACAGCTCGTTCCTAGATGGTAATGATAAATTTCTATATTGCTTTTCTGTCTTGAAGAATACTAAAGTACTCTATACACTAAAAACTGTACAAGCTGGTTAACAGCTTGCAGCTGTGCTACACTTCAGTTTAAAACAGTAAAAATAGAAAAATATTTTATCTAATTTAATTTTCAGGAGATAATTTAAATAGGCAGACATAGTTGTAGTAGAATTTTGCCAGGACACTATTGTTAATATCCCTTCTGTTTCAAATATTGGCTGTGAGATCACAATATGCCATATTGATTGCAAGTGCTTAGGAGCTCAGCTTTTCATCATATCTAAAAGAAAACAACTACAGCAGCTCTGTGCCCCCTAACTTCATAGTGACTCAAGGTTGGCTCAAAGAAAAGAGCATCCCCCACTGAATTACTAAAACCTCTTCCTGCAGCACTATGAATGTCCTTTAACATTTATCATTCAAATACTCATCACGCCAAAACCTACTTCATGTTTGAGATCTGATTAAATCACAGCTTGAGGTGGTAAGTCTGTGAAAATATAATGTACTTCACAGAAATAGTTAGATTAATGGGAAATACTTGGTTTGAGATTCTGTCCAACTGCTAGCACTGCTTTTTAATTTCCCAAAAGCTTCCAGCCTTTGCAAAAGGAATCAAGAATTGGAAAAGTGGTGGTGGGAGGGAGGGAGATGCGACAATAAGCTTGAAGATAGACTTTATTACTACATCATTGGCTAGAGATACTATACATAGGGAGAATAAATCCAGCTTGAGTAAAGAACAAGATTTTGTTAACTATGACTATGGCAGTCATACTGGGAAGAATAGAGGAATAAGGAAGATCATCATCCCTGGCAGTAGTAAAAACTCTTTGGATCCAGTTGTAAAAGAAAATCTGTTTGTACAGCCTTCTGAACTTCTGTTTTCTCGTCTTTCCCTTTGTTGTTCAAGTGTAGTACCTAGAATATTTCCTCAACTGCATCCCATTTGGATGGGGGAACACTGAAACTTGACTCTTAAGAAGAGGGAGAGAGAATGTGTGATATCACCAGTTCACCCACATTAAGTAAACTACTGATGTCAGAACAGAGCAGGGACAGGGATGGGAAATCTCCAATAGTTAAGTGATTCAAAGCAGATAAAAAAATATAATAATTCACCCCAGTCATTGCAATGAGTCACTGTCCTGGAGACTTTCTGTTCTGATGGAGTGGTGGATCAAGGCAGAGAGACTGCTCCATCCTTTCTTCAAGCTCAACAAGTAATTTGGAAGAACTAGGAAGCTGGCAGGGAAGAGATGTGAACATATCTTTTCCCTTGGAAGATCTGGCGCACTTCTGGCTATGTTAGGTATAATTAATTGGCTGAATAGAGAAAACTTGTCACTGGAGCCAGTATAAAAAAGAGCACCTTTAGCACAATTCAAT
The DNA here is from genome assembly GCF_000455745.1 of Alligator sinensis. Lineage (NCBI taxonomy): Eukaryota > Metazoa > Chordata > Crocodylia > Alligatoridae > Alligator > Alligator sinensis. The sequence goes on along the minus strand of NW_005841929.1, from coordinate 2,056,690 downwards.
GTCAGTGTATATTCCTCATACCAGAAATGTTAATATGGATAGCATTTACCTGCATTAAAGGTAAACACAAATGTGAGCAGTATTCATATTTTTCCATACATTCATATATGGTGAAATAAGTGAAATGTTAGTAGAGGATAGCTGAACTGTGGGATTTCCTGCTACAGGAAGCAATTAAAAAATAGTGCCTGGACCTTTAAAGGGAATGGTAATTTAATTGCCACAACAGATTGCATTAAATTAATCACATTTTTTTAATTCTGGGCTTGTGTAGGGACCAAAGAGGTTCCCAACATCCATTTCTCCTCTATACCTGTGAATGGATTTGCACTGTTGCAAATTACATTACATTATTGGCGGGGAAGGGGATTGTGCCTTTTTCTGAAGCAACAGATGCTAGCCAATGTGGTACAGAGGCTTTTGGAGTAAATTAATGATTGAACTGCATAATTTAACATTGGTAAGATCGAGAGGGACTATCTGGTCATGTTATCCGATTTCCTGCATATTAGCAGCAACAGGACGTTCACTCTGGAATTCTGCATGAAGCAAAGTAATTTAAATACCATTTCTGATCTGGTATGGCAAATGCTATATTCTTAGGAAATTGTTGGTTTTAAGTTAGCTGTTATGTTTCTTCATGAATTAATACTATCTCCAGTTATGTTCACACATGATGTAATTGAATAGGAATTAATCAAATTAAGTTGGGAATGTAAAATGTTAAAAAGGGGCACTGAATAGTTAATTCTAGGTATTTCATGAAAACACTGCAATTACTATGCTAGAGGAGAAACCAGTGGGCTTTCTAGTTCACTATCCTGTCTATGTTTAGGAAGAAAGTGAAAATCCTCTGAAATATGTATGCATAGCTGAGAGAAATATAGTCCTCCTTGATACCAGTGGGAAGCTAGCTAAGGTCCCGAAACATGATTTTTTGTTTCCTCTTTCTTTTGAGCCCGGCAGTTACGTAAATGTTATTAATGTGTGTCACCTTTAAAAGACCACTAAAGTTTTGGATGCTACTATTTTCTGTGGTAGAGAATTCCATAGTTGGCATGCAAACTTTTATTTGTTTATTTACATTTTTCATTTATACCTATCAAATTCTGTAGCTGCATGACAAAAATTAAAAACATCAATTGAAACAGAGTATGTCAAATCTGGAAAAAACAGAACTCCTAAAATTTTTCCTAATCTCAGTGGGTGTGTCTACATGTGCATTAATGCACCTTTGCTACTGCACATTAAGTTTAGTACCTCTTATATGAAGTACTACATAAATGCACAGTAGCCAGTGCTACTGTACAGTAGCAAAGGCACATGGTCTTTATATGATGCTTAATGCTCAGTAGACTAATTCTACTGTGCATTAGTACATTAGCACGGCTTTTGCTGTGATGTACTGTTGCGCAGTAGAGTTAGTCTACTGTGCATTAAGCATCTCATGTAGATGCACCAAGTGTGAGCTATATCCTATCACCCCATATCTTAATAGAGAAACTATTGGCTTGCTCAGGACTTCTGAAATCAGGCCATTTATTGAACTTCCTCAATATGTACTTAGTAACCTAACTTCAGGAACTCACATTTAAAAAGCTTGGCCTTGGTTACATATCTCATTTGATGGAAATACACATTTTATAGCAGAAGCCTGTGTGATCAAAGTTTTAGATTCATTATGAAAATGAAGTAAGGAATGTTTATAATTTCCCTAATATCAAAAGACTGAATAACATGCTATAATATGATTTTAAGACAAAAATTCTTTATACTGTGAATAATGACAACCTTTTAAAGAACTGGCTGTGGAGTCTGTACAAGGGAGAGGACTTTCATTTTAATCCTATGTAAGAAGCAAGAGTTAACTCAGGGCACCTATACACGAGCAGCAAGGCTGCTGCAGCATGCTGTAATTACAGCGTATCACAGAACGCTCGATTAATTGAGTCTGCTGGAGCATGATAATTATTGTGCTCCAACAGACTCCAGTGTCTTGTGTATCAGCATCCCCACACTTAAAAATGGCAGCAGGGGTGCTTTAACGAAAGTTAATCAAACAAGCTTTAGTTAAAGTGCCTCCACCACCATTTTTAAGTGTGGGGACGTGGATATATGAGATGCTCCTCCTGCTTTAATTAGAGTACATAAACACCCTCAGAGTTTAAGTAGAGAACCTCAATTTTATATAAGAAAAAGTAAAAACAAAAAAACCTTGAACCTAGAATCCACATAGAGAAAGGCTATTGCAGAGCACTTTAATAGAGAAGCAAATGGTGTAACAAAAAGGTGGTAGTAAGTTTGGCACAATAAATCATAGACAAGAACTAATTCATTAGAGCCTAAAAAAATCCTTTTAAAATGGAAATTCTGTCCAAACACCATTAGCAGATTGGAACACAAATAATTCAAGGTCTGATGCAAATTGGAAATGAAATGTGCAAAAAGATAGACAAAAAAAAAGTTGAAAATCCTTTGAAGACATTAGATAGAAGATTACTGTGTGGCTGTAGGCTGCTGTTCCACCAGCAGGTGACCTTGCAGAGAAGCTTTTTGAATTCTTGCTTTAAAAGATGATGAGAGAGGAGTTATTCTAAAGGCATTTTTACAGGAATACCAAGCATGCTCTTAATGGAAACTGAAATATTTAGGATAGAGTTCTGCACCTTTTTATATATTTATATACAATAACTTGCTAAAGCCTTGGTTCTGATGTGTGGCTTCTTGGAAAGTATCATAAAGTATTACTAGTAATAACTATAATATGGGTAAATGAAAAATGAAGTGCAATAAGTCTGAAAAACAAAGTACAGTAAGTAAGAAAAACAAAAAATGCTTGAGTGTTCTAAACGGATGGGCCACAACAGCGCGGTTTGATTCAATATCCAAAAATCTGGGAGCTGTTATTATATTTCCAGTCCATCTCTAGATCTAAAGAGAGTAAATTTGAAATGGCAGATATGGAAAAGGATCCTGTATAATAATTTGCTTCTTTTGTGTCTTTGTCATTCTGTCTGTCATGCTCAAAAAAACATATTTGCGCTCAATTTTCTGGTCTTCTAGTGATTGATTTCAATTAGTTATGGTGTACTCTCGATATCTGAGCAAAAATGGTCCCTTAACACCCTTACTTTAACTTTAACCCATAATACCCTTATCAAGGTGAAGCAGAGAATAGATGGCAATTGAATGCAGAAAGAATGGCAAGAGTAAGACAAAATGAAACAAATGAGCAAAGAGGACATCGTAGAACGGATGCAATGAAAAAGCAAAGGGTTCACAGACACAGTAGAAGACAGGCTGAAAGATCAGGCAACAATAGATTCACTGAAGATGAGATTGAGGTACATAGTTGTGGGTTGATGAACGTGGTGTGCCAGTTTTGTAACTCTTTACACTTCTAAGCTGAAAGATCATCAGATGGCCAATTTTGGATTTGTTGTCATAAGGGTAAAGTGATTCTGCCTGCAAGAAGACATATCCAGAGCATTTGTGGGATTTGATGACGAATCGGAACAACAAGCATTACTAGAACTTTAAAACAGACATTGGGTCATACAATAGTGCATTGTTGGTTCAGCAAAGATCATTGTGATGAGCTATATGCTTCACAGACCGTGTGGAGGTTTGAATCCAAATGCACCATGCATCGAAAATCATCAGTGTCTGAAGAAATATCCGAAGGAGTTTACAGAGGAGACGCTGGGAAATGTTGATGGATACTCGTTGTATAGAAGAAGACCAGGCAGAACAGTTCATGTTGGTAATGCCACAGTGGATAACAGAAAGGTGGTACCCTATAATAAGTAGCCTATTTTTGATGGGCTTTTACACTAGTATGTAATATATCGCTGAAAACAACAACTGTTACCAATATGGCTAATATGGTACTCATTATAAAAAAGCCAATAAAAATCTTGAGAACTACAGTAGACCAATTAATTTGAATCCAATAAGGACTGAATACTTTAAGGTCCTAAGCTGGTAAAGTCTACTAAAGATCCAGTAGCATGTTTTGCAATACTATAGCGAGGAGTTCTGACGACATTATTACTCCTAGGAGATGGGTGAGAATAGATCAAGGATGGACAAAAATATGTCCTGTGGGTCAGATCTGTCCCGCCAACTGTTTGGATCCAGCCTGCAGGGGGTGCCTGCCAAATGATTCTCTCTGGACCGCAGCTACACCTGCAGTGCTCTGTATGGGGCCAAGACCAGCCCAGGGCAGCCTGTGCCTGCCGGCCCGACTCTGGCCCCAGCCAGTGCTCACAGCTTCCAATGGAGCTACTCCCAGTATAAGTGCAGCCACCTGGGTGCTGCTTTGCTCCCCTTGCCTCCAGCAGCTCCTGCTGTGCCGCTCCTAGCCAGGAGAAAGCTTCAGCTGGGTGGCTCCTGCCCTAGCATGCAGGGCTCTGGCTCCAGCTCCTGGCTGCCTTCTACCCACTCTGCCCACTCTTTGAAAGTGGATGCCTGCACCTGTACATAGCTTTGACTTCAGTTTCCTTTTCTGAGAAAGTTAAAAATCAAGAAAGAAAGGAAAAAATAAAAATAATATATTCCTTTCCAAGAGGCGACAGGGTCTGCATTCAGAAAATACTGCATCAGAGAGAAAAAGGTGCCTTAAACTGATGGTGGCTCAAACTGAAAAAGGTGCCTCTAAAACATAGAGAAAACAATTTTCTTACATTTACAACATTAATGTGACTTGCTGACTGCCACAACTACTGAGACAGAAATTCAGTGTCTGTTTTTTGTTGAAAGCAAAAAGAATTCACTGGAAGACAACTCCCCTAAAGGAAGAATGCTAAAAATTATGTACTTGTATGCCATATGCTGCAAGGTAAAATTTAATGGGGGACACATAATAAATAAACTGTACATTTATAGCAGCCTTGATTTGAAGTTCTCAAAGTGCTTTGCAAATATTAATTACACTGCACAATGCACGGTGAGGGTACTAACTATAATTGTTTCCCTTTTTCAGTTGGGGACTGAAATAGACCTTTATCTTGGAATCAAACATCATGAGCCATGTGCTTCTAATTGGCACAGGTTAAAGAGTGACTCTAGTAGCTTATGAAATGTGGTGAGAAAAATCTTCATCTCTCCTAGCTTTTTGAGTAGTTTGGGGAAACCTGTTTACATAGTTCAGACTTTCTCTTGGATTTTAATGATCCTTCATGTTCATTAGGACAAATGTCTAAATCTGCCTGAAGCTTGGCCTGTCATAGGCCTCTGTATATCATTTGGTGCCTAGCAACAGTGATCAGAACTGGTATTTTCATCCTCCTTCCATTTCAAGTGTTTTTCAGCTTCTCTGAGTTTGTATTTGAAATAAAAACAGGCTAAGAGACACTCACCTCTGCATAAACAATGGCTGAGTTTCATATACTCCAGGACAAGCTCGTCCTGGTAGGAAGTTCTTAAAATAATTCTTTATTATTCTAATATTTTGACTTCAAAACCTTGAATTTAATCTCTTAGGAACTGTTCCCATGTGCCTGGAAGGAAGATAGGAAATTTTTGTGCTGTAAAGCACTTACGTACAAATCATTGTGTGTTCAAGGGGAGGAGAGGAAAGCAAGACACAGCATAACAGGGGTTTTTACCCACAAATTGCACTTGAATCCTCATCCGTTCTCATGAAACCGTAACCGTTGTTGTTCTCATGGGGTAACTTGTTACCCTGCAATTCGACATTGTTGGTCTCATGGGATAACTTGTTACCTCACCCACATGAACAAAATGGAACTAGTGACAACAGTATAAATGTACCAAAAATTATTTATTAACCATACAGATTGTATGATGATTTGAACCCAAAATATTATTTAACCAGAACTATGAACAAAATTTAAACTTTTTTTAGAGTTTCAAAACATGAATGAACAACTTGCTAAGTCTGCAGTTCTCACTGTTTTCAAACTAACAGTTACTTCCGAAAACATTTTCTAACTGTTTTAACTAAATATTGCATTCCTCACAAAGCAGCAGTGATGTATTGTGATGCATACAAGCAAATCGCTTACAATCTTTGCATCGTTTCCAGGTTTTGTTGGACAAAAAGTACAACATCTGTTCATGCTTGCAGAAGGTTCTACTGGGGTGCATTGTGGCAATTTGTAATTTAGGGTAGTGTGGTGTCTTGCACCCTTCAGGCTGCCCGGTCTGTGGGGGTGTGGCCCCTCCCCTCAACTCACCTGCCATGACTTTGATGTCAAAACTTACTATGAGAGGGGTTCTTCAGTGGAGATCTTTCCTGGGGGGCCCTCCTGACGGATGGCGGTACTTACGGTTGTATGGCACGATGTTCCACAGGGCTCCGCCTCCCCTACACCCTGTCCACTCGCCAACCGAGTGGATATGCGTTAATGATGGTCTTTGGCCCTGTAGGATGGCCGAGGGCCTGTTTTCCTGGGTTCAGTCGCTCTTCCTCCCCTCTCGGGTTTGGCTTATTTCAAAGAAAATATTCCCCTGAGTAGGAGGGGGCTGCAGAGCTGCCTCCTTTATCCCTGCCTCCTCTAGGGATCTCAAATGCCTCTTCCCTCCTGCTGTCTGCAGGGAACTCCCCTGCCGCCTTGGTCTCAGCTTCCGCCGGCGGCTGGAGGGGTGTCCCTGCTCTGCCTCCTGCAGGAGGCTTAAAGATCTCCTTGCTGCTGCCTGTGAGAGCCACTCAGGCTGGGTTGCTTCCTTCCTGCGCTGGAGCCGCAGCCCACCCAACGAGCTGCCGGCCGGCGCTCTCTCTCTCTGGCTCTCTCCCTGCCCTAATTCCGGCGGGGCTTTTAAACTTTCCCACGGCAGCCAGTACATTCGCTTGGATTGGCCCAGCTGTTTTCTGCACCAGAAACAGCTGATTAAACAGCCGGCATAATGCTGGTTCGCACAGCTGCGGCTGCAGTTGTAGCTCCTGCTCCGGCTGCCCTGCGGGAGGTGAGTTATCCCTGTTGGGGGCCTGCTCCCAGGGTATTGGGCCTGCAGGGTTCACTTTCTCCCCTTTGGGAGCCTGTGGAGGTGCCTCGTCACCACAGGTAGTTATACCAGACTTGACGGACTTAGACAGATTATGTGTATCCATCATTCTTCGTTTTATTTGTCCGCCCATCTGCTGTTCTCCAAGCTCCTGCAAAAAAATGCACCGTCTTCTTAAATGTGATCTTTGCTTCCAGTTTGCATTGTGGCCTAACCAAATGATGAGGCTTGCAATGACAGCCACATCCAGCATATTGAAAAATAGTGTCATTGACCACCTGTTGATTTTCCATCTGCAGGTGGTCATATGGACTAAGTGGTCAAGGTTATCCACCCCACCCATATTTTTATTGTAGTCATGGATGATATCCAGCTTTCATTGCTCTCCACCCACAGACAGGTCATGGTGCATGGTTCACAGCAACAGCATAACTTTGGACTTCTTTGGAACATAGGAAAGTAGGGTGAGTTCCCCATCAAAAGCAAAAATGGATGAAAAAGTTTCCCTTCTTTGATATTGGCCTTGTTTTTCTGAATCATGCCCACATAGGTCAAGTCCTGCTGTTGTAGTCTTTCTACCAGGTCAGTACTTGTGAAGAAATTGTCACCCACCATATTCCTTCCTGTCTTGTACCAGGGATGAACCAATTTTTCAATGACCTCGGTACCAAGATCACTTTGGCATGGATCTTCTGGTTGCTTGCCCAGGTAGATGTCTCCAGACAGGGGGAATGATGTTGCTGCCTCACAGCACCACCAAATTTTCAAGCCATATTTGGCAGGCTTGCTGGGTGTCGCGGTGTACCTTGCTGCCCCGCTCCTAGAGAGGGGAGAACTGCTGGGGAAAAGCCTTAGCAGAGATAATGAGCACAGCTGCAGGTGGCCAGGGCAACTAATGAGAGTCAGCTGATCCTGAGGAGGCAGGGCCTGGCTCCTATAAAGCCTAGAGCCAAGGCCAGGCTAGCAGTTCCCTGCCAGCAGCCAGAGGGGCAGGAGCTCCTG
>NW_005841929.1:2026322-2048470 GCF_000455745.1 Alligator sinensis | reverse complement strand
CATTATCCTCATAAAGGGACCCACAGTGGTGTGGGGGCCCTAGCACCAGTGAGGGCGCAGTACTCATAGGGGGGCTCACAGGAGTGTGAGGACCCCGACGCCAGTAAGGGCGCAACTTGCGGGGTGTGACCCCAGCCCAGAGAGGGGCATTTAAAGAACCCAGTGTGGGCACAGCAAACCCCAGAGAGAGGGGCGATTTTATTAGGAAGCCCAGGGTGGGCATAGATAGCCCCAAACAGGGGGCGGTATTATTAAGGAGCCCAGCGGGGGCCCGGAAGGTCCCAGAGAAGGGGGACCATTGCGAGGCCCAAGAGGGGCAATGTTTGAGAGGCCCCAGGGGGCAATATGTGAGAGGCCCAAGGGGGGGGCAAGATTGAGAAGCCCAGGACGGGCGTAGCGAGCCCGATAACAGGCTAGCACTACAGAAAACCTAGGACAGGGGCAGGGTGCTGCGGTTGCCCCAGAGGAAAAGGGGTTAGCAGTACAGCGCCCCAGGAGAAGGGTGGTGCTGAGATGGTCCCCAGGAAAAGGGGATAGCAGAACAGTGCGCCTGGTAAACGAGAGGTTAGCAGTGCGGTGGGCCTAAAAGACCGGTGGCTCGAGAGGACGTCCCAAAGTGGACTAGATTATTTTAGAGAAGGCCCAGAGTGGGCCTCAAGAGTTCCAAGAGAGGGGCGGTGTTATTACGAGTCCCAGTGAGGGGCACTATATTAGAGAGAGCCCGGAGTGGGCACAGTGAGAGCCCAGGAAGGGGCACTAGCATAGAGACATACGGAGAAGGCCCTAGAGCGGGCTAGATTAGAAGAGGACCTGAGAAAGCAGGTGTATATTTTGACCAGACAATGTCTGTCCCATCTGCGAGGCTTGCGGTGTGGTATTACAGGCTGGTAGGAGACACGCGTAGCCCATAAGGCTGGGGTGCCCGAGTAGCACCCATCATACGGGGAGACCACAAGAGTCCAGGAAAACCGCGGGGACAGAGGTCCCGAGTAGCTGTGCCCAAGGAGGAGTAAGGGTAGCCTCCCTATTATATTTACTAACAAGACGTGGCGGGCGAGAATAAGAGGGCGCCTTGGGCCGGCCTTGACATGGTGCGAGGGACCTCAGGGAGCTCACGGCCCTCCCGCAGGCGCCGCCGTGACGCTGGGCATTTACTGTCTGAAGGGACAGTGACCCCTGAATGCAATGAGCTGTTCATTAACCATCAGGTATATTCCTGGAATATACCGTTCTCTGAGCTACTCCACAAATTGTATCCAAATATCTCTGAAAGCAGCAAGCTTGTCCACAGTTCTCCTTTCCCCATGTGTCAGTTTGTTGTCAAATCTCAGGTAGTTAGTGATTTGACCGAACCATTTTAAACTCATGGTGATACGGAAGCAAGGATGCCCAGTGCGTTGCTCCCACAACTCCTCCAGTGCTTTGTGACCACTGTGGTATAGACCACTCAACAGTAGAAGGCCAATGTAGGCTTTCAGCTCTGTTTTGTCCAGCTTTTTCCACTCCTTTTTATTTTCAGGATGGCTATCATTCCACTCCCTGAATCTTCTTCCTGTCTCTCTCTTTGTTTCTCTTATGATAATAGTTATGATATCTTGTAAGAGAAACAGGTGGAACTTCTCCACCACTGTGTCTTTATTACTTTCTCTTGTTGACCCAGAACTTTCATGGACTATGTCCTTGGCTGTTCTTTGATGATGTATTAGCTGTGGACGTTTTCCCCACACTCTGCCATTCTTTCCTCTAAAGGTGTCATTATCTGCAATGTTTTCTGAGGGGGGTGGGGGTGGCAGTAGTTCTGCTCCATGTCCTGCTGTATCTCTCCTTGGTCTTTCACGGTGGCCCTGGGCTGGTCCTCTTCCCTTTCCCACTGGAAGTGTTGGCATCACTTGTGCTTGTGGCACCAACTCCTCCTCATCTGAGCTAGATGAAGCTTCCATAGACACATGGTCTTCTTGCTCTGAACAGTCTCCCATGTCTGGAACAAAGTCAGCATCCTCACTGCCTTGGGATAAGATTTCATTAATGAATGTGTTGCTGTCATCTCCGATTATCTGGGCAAGACAGGCTTCAGCGCTGAATATGCACTTCTCATCCTGGACTGCAGAAAAAAAGAAAAAATTGATTACTGCTGAATGCATATAAATAACAATCAAAGACAAGCCTATCCACCTATGCTGTCACAGAAGCAATTCTGCCCTGCCCTATAACAGCGCAGGTAGCACCCTCTCCTCCTGGGCACAGAAGCCAGAGGTCAGCATCTACCCTTTGCAGGCAAGCCAAATGTGGGTGGGTGCTGTTTGGAAATCACACATGCAGGGGTTTATTGAGAGCAGGTAAAAGGTGCATGGGGGGTGTAAAGCCCTAACCATTGAATGGGGACTCTATAGTATACGCTGTATTGCAGTATGATGTTGTTCTGTTTCTTCTCTGCTGTCCCTTTGCTCCCTGTCCTCACTTACAACAAAGGCAGGGCAAACTAGCTTGTATGTTATGAAAGGGGCAGGTGAGGTGGAGTTTTGCCATGAGACAAGACAGCAGAGGTGGATTTGGTTGTGACAAAGGGTTTTTTGGGGGTGGGGGTTGGCAAAGTGCAGGGAGTTTTGATGACCTTGCACCCTGCAAATAAAGTGGTAAGCAAAAGGGATTATCACATCTTCTGCAAAAGCAGAGTGGAGGATGGCCATCCATTAATTACCATGGATACCTGAAGTGGCCATGAATGAGATCTGAATGAATGCTGACCTTTCAGATGCATCCACCCAAAGTGGCCAAACATGTCTAGTCCTGTCATTTATACATAAATTGCATTGGGGTAACAAGTTACCCCAACACATTGGGGAAATTGCATTGGGGTAACAAGATGTATTAGCTGTGGACGTTTTCCCCACACTCTGCCATTCCTTCCTGCCATTAACAAGTTACCCCAGTGCGTTAACATGGGCTTGTGGTAAGTTGTTACCCTATATGGAAAAACACATTCACACCTGGAGTAATATGTTACCCTGGGCAGTTTTTCATCCACAGAGAGCAAACCATGTAACCTGGCTGTTCTTTGGGGATATTGTGCACTGTGGTGCCAGTGACAGTGTCCTAAAAAGAAAAAAAATTAGAATTAATTAACTTTAAGATACTGCTCAAAATATGCGTCTGGGGTAGGAAATTACCCCATGGGAATGCATTAAGGTTAAACATGTTATCAAAAGAAAATCCTTGAATGTTTCCTCAGAAAGCAGAAAGCTTGCAGACACAAACAGGATTTTTTTTATTTCCATACTTTTCAGATGATAAACCTATTTTCTTAGTATTAATAGCTTCATGAGCATTAGGGAAACATTATTCTTATTGCAGACACTAAACTTAAACTAGATAGCTTAGACCCTTATGTGTAAACTACTTACTTACCTTTCCTACCGTGCTGTACTTAGAGAAATTTTATTCAGTTGTTCATTTTGGCAGTAAGTAACTGAGTTTTATGCATGCAGGCCAGGTACAGAAGTTAAACTTATTGTGCAGTAGACATGCATAAAGCACTCTACAGCCATAACCGAACAGAAGGTCAGGGTACGTAGAGCACCATCAAAATAGTGGATCCCTCTCTAAGATAACCCTGGATGGATATGTTTGGGCATATTGTCATGGGTGAAGGTAAGCAAGTGCAGATTGTGGGTCTGCTACTATTTTCCTCTGTTCACAATTAACCTGTCTTAAGAACTGACTCATCTGCACTGATTTCTGGCAATGGGTAGATTACCTAATGGAAGTAAAAATGTACTTGAACATGTGCAAAATGTACATCAGCACACCTATGAATACTAATATATAGCATCACTACTTTCCAAATTGTCTAGGCAGTTAAAAAGAACTGATGGAATACTGACAGGGGCAAGGGTAGGGACTTCCACTGGCAAAAGTCAGGGGTTAGGGGGTGGGATTTCCAGTCCCAAGATGGTGACCAGATGGTGGAGCACCTGTCAAGGGGCAGGGCTACCCTTGCAGCCCTCAACAGCTCACCAAAACACATTAAGCAGCCCTCCAACAGAAATAATTGCCCACCCCTGTCATAGACACTGTATCCCAGAGGCTTTTTTGTGTGATTGCTGAGTGGCTGTAAAAAAGGAACATTACATTAAGGCTAGCAAGACCACTGGATATTACTAGTCAGATAGCCAGGAAAAGCGACAACTGAAGAATGATAACTAATAAAACAAACAGTGTGGGAGCTTGCCAAAGCCAGAGTTCCTGGACCTATTTGCCCTAGGTATGTATCTGTGGGATTCCCAGAAGCATACTTCAAACTATTTAATAGAGTGTCTGAACCAGCTATCAAGTTCCTGGTCTACGATGTTCCCTTTACAAAAAAAATTCACGTTCTTCAATGTGGGAAGAGGAACCGCTTTCCCCGCCTTTCCAATATTCTGCCTGCTAAAGAAGCAGTGATTTTATTTTCCCTTCTGAACCCAGTAGATTCCCTGATACAGAATTTTGAAAACCACTGGATAAACAGGGTCACTCTCCTGAAGCCCTAATGAGAGGAGGCAGTCAGGTTGTCTCATTTGCCGGCTCATGCCCTAGAAAATCTCCTTCCTTTTCTTAATGAATTTGTAATAACACAAAACAACCATTTAACAGTGTGTTGCCTTGTGCCTTCACATGTGTGACATCTATATTTATATTGAAATCTTCTCAAAACAGGGACTTTACACAGTGCTAGTTAGGGGATGGGGAAAGAAAAAGTAAAAGTGAAAAAATGAAATCTAATAAACTTTGTCATGTCCTATTTGGGGTTGAAATTCATAACATGGCCGTAATAGAACCCAGTACAGTAAAGTCCTCTATTTTATAAGGGTGTAAAGTAAGGGTGGCTGAATTGGGCCCTAAATATTTTTGCCATCCCTTTAAAAAATTTGTGGGGTGGAAGAAAAGGTTCTTGCCTTGTCCTTATTTCTTATTTGGTACATATTGGCTCCCCCTCTTCTTCCTCACTGATCAGATAGCTAGGAGATGATCAGTCAGGTAGTCTGGTGTGGAGGGGGTTGTGGTTGTGGTTGGGGAAGGGGGCACTGAGCCTCCAAGTCAGGACAAGCAGAGAGACACCTTGTGATACTAAGGTACCATGTGGCCTGCAGACCCTTGAAGTTACAGCCTGGGTGGGGCACATGGCATTGCCAGAATCATGGGGTATCAGTTAAAGGCCTCTGGACAGTTCAAGATTCTGGAGGTGACCAGAGCAGCCGAACCCAGGTGAAGCGGGAGCAGGGGCCCCAAGCTTCTGAACTGAGAGCAAGAACCATGCACTGGGAACTGCACCCTTGTACATCTGATGCTTCTTCCATCCATTCATGAACCCTTCCAGCCTTCCACCCAACCCCTCACAATGAGACTGAAGACCCAATGGGTACTGCTGCAGACCATGGATGAACCCAACCCATACGCTGCCACCAGCCAAACCCAGGGATTCAAGTGGTAGTTCAGGGAAGTGAAGGATCTCATTACCATCTGAGGCAAGGAGGACATCCCTATCCGGAGTGCCAGCTCTGGATAGGGCATTGAATCAGAGATGCCTTCAAGCATATCGACCAGGAGATGCAGGTGAGGGGTCATAACAGAAACTGGGAGTAGTGCCTCACCAAGACCACTGTGATGAGGAGGTATTATTACCACATGCTTGATGTTAGAAAGTGGTCTGTGGGCTAGGGGAAGAGCATGTTGTTCTACAAGAACCTGTTCTGTTTCCTTGCCCAGAATAGAACAGACACTCCTCCACCCATACCCAAGGGACCAGGGGTGTTCTGGAAGAGTCGCCTGCAGGGACCTTGCTGGGGGGCGAGGTACAGGGAATCCCCAGGACACTGTTCCCCACATGGGGTATGGCTGTTCTGGAGCAAGTCCTAACACATGTCTGTATGCCCTTCCCAGAGGTGTGGAGTGCATGGCAAATGGTGTGGTGAGTCCAGGATGGGCAGCTGAACATCTGCTGAGAAAGTCACAGCACCAGGGTAGGGAGTTAATGCACACAGTCCTGGACCACTGGCAGTTGCCCTGTAGGCATAGGCCTTCCAGGTAGGTCCAGGCCAATCCCAAAGGGGTACAGGACTGCTCACAACGTGTGGAAAAACACAACCCACCAGCCTACCGGGCTGGGCAGTCTCTGAGGCAGCTTCTGACAGCAAAGCCTAGCAGCCCCAGCTTGTTTACCCCCTGAGGGGAGACCTGGGTGGGCAGGAGTTCTACTCCCTGTGGCCGCACTCCTACCACTGGCACCACTTCTAGCCCAGGTCCCATGGTAGGGAGAGGGTTGGAGAGGGGAGGAGCACAGCCTTGGTGGGGATAGGCAGTAGGGCTGTGCGAAACAGCAGCGTTCTGCTTTGACATCCGTTTTGACCGAGTAATGTTTCGTTTCAAGTTTAGTTTCATTTCGAAAACACTGTTCTGTTCCATTCCATTCCGTTGAAACAGTTTTGCTGTTTTGAAGCTGTTTTGACGTTTCAATTGGGCTGGGGAAGGGAATTCAGTACTGGTAAAGTTCATGGACGACACCAAATTATAGAGGAGTGCGGTCATGCTAGAGGACAGGCTGGAGATACAGGCTGACCTGGACAGGCTTGCAAGGTGGACGCATCAAAACCTGGTGCTACACTTGACAGCACCATAACTGAAAGAGACCTGGGGGTCATGATAGACCACAGAATGAACATAAGCCACTAATGTGATGCCATAGCTAGCATGGCAGAGCAAATAAAACAGTGGCATTCATCTACTGAGGCATCTCAAACAAGGCTAAGGATGTCATCCTCCTGCTCAGCTCAGCTTTGGTAAGACCGCAGCTGAAGTACTGCATCCAGTTCTGGGTGCCACACTTCAAGAAGGATGTGGAGAAGCTCGAGAGAGTCCAAAGGAGGGCCTCGCATATGATTAGAGGTCTGGAGAGTAGGCCATACAAGGAGAAGCTGAAAGACATGGGACTGTTTAGCCTGGAGAAGAGAAGACTTAGAGGGGATTTGGTGGCAGCCTATAAGTATATAAGGGTGTACATCAGGGTCCGGGGGAGTATCTGTTCATGAAAGCCCCCCTAGGGGAAGACAAGGAACAATGGACACAAACTGCTAGAAGATTACTTCAGATTGGATGTAAGGACAAACTTATTTACGATTCAAGTATCCAGGGTCTGGAACAGACTCCTCACAGAGGTGGTACAATCACCTACCCTAGAGATCTTCAATAAATGACTGGACGCGCACCTTGCTGGGGTCATCTGACCCCAGCAGTTTTTCCTGCCCAAGTGCAGGGGGGCTGGACCTGATGTGAGGTCCCTTCCAGCTCCTAATGTCTATGAATCTGTGACATTGACCAGGACATTTTTATGCATATTTTGAGGCACATTTGTCCATTGTACAAGAAGGGTGACCTGAAGAGTAGCTTGATATTATTATCTCTTTTGGCTCTAAAGGAATTGAAATAGAACTTATTTGTGCTGTAATGTTCATTTGACTCAGGCATGTTTTAAACTGATCAACTATATTTCTGGCCTTAGTACTTATTTTAGTTTGGGTATTACATCAGTTGGCATTGCATTTTGGGACTTGTTATCCATGTAATCTTTGCAGTCATATTATAGGTACTCAGGCCACTTTACAAGACTCCTTATATTTCATTTGGCCGGTGTGCCCACTTTGGCTACCCCTACTTTAACAATCACAATCAAAATAGTCTTGAGTTTCTACTATAAATTAATTCATAACAATTCATGGATAGCCAATGAGATAATATTTCTCTCCATATGAGGCTTTTGTATGTTGAAGAATTATTTGTGAATATGAAGTAGTTTAAAATAAAAATGTAGAAGATTTGGAGCCATCTCCTCAGTGGGTGTAAAGTGACATATTTCCATTGACTTCAGGGGAATGAAGCTAATTTATACCAGCTGTGAATATGGCTCTCAAGTTAAAAACAAAGTAAAAAAAAAAAGCGCTTTTCCTGTTCTAAGCCTTTGGTTATTTCCACTCTCTCTTGCATTTTCCCCACCTACATGGTCTTCTTTTTTCCTGGTGGTCACACTATAAAACAATCTATTTGTGCAGTTACAATACATTTAAGGAAAATGTCCTCACAGACTAGTTGATGCAATACAAGCATAAACCAAAGGCTCATTACCTGACTCATACAAAGTGCTTTCGTTGGGTGATGAGAGCTCTTTTGTGGATATTCTTTCAACCTGGTGACTAAATCTTGCCTAACTGAGGTTTGATTTTTTTTTTAATATATTATCTGATTGTGCTTTTGCCACATTAAGTTTTGAACTGGGGTTAAATACTTTGAGGTAGCTTTTACAATATTTAATGCTTGCAAAAATTAGACTAAATGGTATGGCTAGCTCCCATATAGATACACAAGTGGGGAAGAAGGGTATGTCCATTGACACTGACCCATGATTATCATGTCTCCAGATGCAGTTGTTGCATCAGTACGTATTTGTAAATGTATTTGATACTCAACACCATACTGCCAGGTCCAAGAGAAGATTTTAAAATATTAAGCACATGTATTTAGTCTGCCTCTAATTGACTAGATATCTGTGTACAGATTAGATATCTGTGTACTTATTCATTTTCATTTGTTACAGTGACTGAAAATTTCTAGGCACTAATTCTGTTTTGAAAAACAAAAATGTTGCTTCTGTGAATGCTTGTAACATTGATGCTGATGTCCATGAGTGTACTGAATTTGTTCTAAAACAGTGTGGTTTGGGGGAAGTTATTTTTTGGTTTCAGCTGTGAAGGAGACAGGAATAGTTGTGGGATGGAATGAAAACAGCCCTAATTGGACCTTCTTTGGCACCGTTGTACTTCTCAATGGACGAGGAGCAAATGGAGATCTGGAATACAACTCCTAGAGAGGTATAGGGTTGGTAAAGCCACCAGTGTTGTCAGAAGTCAAGACATCATACACTTGTTGTTGTGAAGTTCTTCTATCAGGATCAATGAATTAGCTATAGCAGCAGGTTAATGTAAGAGTGAAGGACCTAGGGTAAGATTTTGTGCTGGAGGCCCTACTTTTAAGGTCTGGAACACAGAGCAGTGAAATGAAAGTGACTCTCATAAAATTATTTTTCATGGAGATCCAACCTGTAGATAGGTCTATTAACCACATGCTAGAATTAGCATTTTACTGCTTTCAGAGAGGTCAGAGAGACCTAGACAAATTGGAGGACTGGACCAAAAGAAATCTCAACAGGGGCAAGTACAAAGTCCTGCACTTAGGATGGAACAGTCCCATGCACCAGTACAGACTGGGGGTTGATTGGCTGGACAGCAGCTCTGCAGAAAAGGATCTGGGGGTTAAAGTGGACAATAAACTGAATATGAGCCAAGAGTGTGCCCTTGTTGCAAAGAAGGCGAACTACATACTGGGCTGCATCAGTAGGAGTGTTGCCAGCAGGTCAAGGGAAGTGACCATTCCCCTCTATTCAGCACTGCTGAGGCCACATCTGGAGTACTGTGTTCAGTTTTGGGCCCCCTGCTACAGAAAGAATGTGAACAAATTAGAGAGAGTCCAGCAGAGGGCGACAAAAATGGTGAGGGGCTGGGGCACATGCCTTAGGAGAGGCTGAGGGAACCAGGCTTATTTAGTCTGCAGGAGAGAAGACTGAGGGGGAATTTGATAGCAGCCTTTAACTACTTGAAGGGGGGTTCCAAAGAGGATGGAACTAGACTGTTCTCAGTGGTAGCAGATGACAGAACAAGGAGCAACTGTTTTAAGTTGTAGCAAGGGAAGTTTGGTTAGATATTAGGAAGAATTTTCTCACTAGGAGGGTAGTAAAACACTGGAACAGGTTATCCAGAGAGATTGTGGAATCTCCATCCCTGGATGGCACTCTCTGCGGCAGACCCGGAAGTGGACTGAAAGTACTTCCATTCCACTTCCTGGTTTGCCGCCAAGCACATGGAGGGTCCTTCCCGCACTCTGGTGGGATGCTTCATTGCGCCCCAGCATTGCAGGAATCACGAGCTGCGTCTGCTACCTCAGGGTATGTAGAAAAAACTTTTAAAGCTTTGTCTGTCTGAATCGCTGATTCTCCAAATCAGCATCAAATCTTCCAAGTCGGATTTGACCAAATTGAATCAGGGACAGTGATCCGAATCAGCTAACTGAATCACTGTCCCTGATTCGGGTCAAATCTGAATTGAATAGGGCCCACTTCACACACCCCTAGTTTCTCCCATATATAGCACATGCAACTTATTTCCTTGCAAAATTATTGATACTGTCAATGAAGAGAGTTTCTCCCTAAATCGTCACAGTTACACGCAGAATGTATTCAGATCCAAAAATTCTTTTTTGAAATGTTCTTTGGGTTAAAAGTAATAAACCTAATCCCATGGCCTTAGCCTCCTTCCTACCTAGAACTTTATAAAAAAAATTCTTGCAAGACCACCTTTCTTGTCCATTAGCCAACACCTTGCCTTAGGAATCTTCCAATATTTATTCATCTGAGTTGGAGCTAATAAGACCCATCTGGTGACGCTGCCAATGCAAGTTACCATCAGAGCTCTGCAGGGTTCCAAAATCTGACAGCTGTTTGTTGGTGTAGGTATTTCACCCCCACATTAAGTGTATTAAATGCATTATCTGAGCACTACCTCTTAGATAGGCAGATTAGTTCAGATAAAAGTAAAACAGATTCAATCTTTTACCAAACCCTTGAGCTGAATCCAAAATATACCACCTTTGAAGTCACTGACAAAATAACACTGACTTCAACTGGACCTAGGATCTGGAGGCAAATCTTTTAAGCTCCTAAAAGCTAACCATTTTGTTCATTTTCATATACTTCCACATATCATTGCTCTAGCCAAGACCACAAAGTGCAAAGACTCTGTGGTGTAAAAGAGGCTGTATCAGCTAGATTGTAAGTGGGAAGTAACAGAAATTTCCCTCCCCAAAATAAAACACACAAACAAACAAGTAAACAAATAAAAATGAAAATGAGAAAGATAAAGATAAAGAAAAAGCAAATCAACATGCCTAAATCCTGCATCTGCAAGACTTAATTCCCAGTAAATCACCTAAAAGGGGTAGGTGAAGGTTTGGATAATCGTCCATACCATGAATACTTACACCTCTTGTGATCACTGCACAGGGTGAAAAAAGCTTTTGTTGCATTTAAATACTAAATCTGAAAGGAAGTATGTTTCTCTGATGATAATACAAATATGAATAGAAAAATACATTAAAGGTCAGTTGAAATGAAACAGAAGTGTATTCCACAGTGATAATTAAATAATGCAGAAGTTGATACTTAAGCTGTACCTGAAAAAGCTCACACATTTGCCATATGCACATGTTGTGTACACTTACATACCTTAATTGGAAAATCATTCTCTCTTCTTTCTTATGGCACCCATTGAAACTTCAGAAAAAGTAGGTTGCCTAGGGAAGCATAATATTAACTTTGGAAATGAGAATTATCTTTTTGGAAATACCAATTAATGAGTAATTCATGCACTGCTCAGAGCAGTGGAGGAGAAGTTCATAGTGTCTCAGAAGCTGATTGGATTTATGTAACCCTTTTATTTTCAGCAGACAAAATGAAGATGTCATAAGGGAAAAAAGCTGAAAAATGGCTCACTAGAAAATGCTTAGATAGAATCATGTGATTGGAATAGCAGAGACTAGGTGGGATGGCTTGCATGACTGGTATCCTGTCATGGATGGGTACAAACTGTTTAGGAAGGACAGGTGGGAGAGAAGAGGAGAAATTGCACTTTATGTAAAAGAGCTGCATGATTGCTCAGAGGTACCGTATGAAACTGGAGATAGGCCTGTTGAAAGTCTCTGTTAGGGTCAGAGAGGAGAGCAACAAGGATGATATGGTAGGTGTCTGCTATAGACCAACAGATGAGGAGGAAGAAATGGAGAGGCTTTCTCTACAGAGCTAATAGAAGTTTCTTGATCACAGGCCCTGGTTCTCATAAGGGACTCCAATCACCCTGACATCTGCTGGGAAGGCAAGATAGCAATGCACAGGCAATCCAGGAAGTTTTTGGAGAGTGTTGGGTGCAATTTCCTGGTGCAAGAGTTGGAGAGGCCAACTAGGGGCCATGCTCTTGTGATTTGCTGGTCACAAACAATGAAGAATTGGTGGGGAATGTATAAGTGGATGGCAACTTGGGAAGCAGCAACTTCACAATGTTCAGTGGAATTGGGCCCACAAAAAGCATTGACCAACTGTAACAGAATGGTCTATCCCAGGGGAGGTGTCAGGTACTCTGATCAAGCATGTGTGCCTGGGCCAAGTACAGTGAGTTACCGCACCTGCCCCTAATCCTTGGTTAATGTGACTGACCCAGTTCCCTGCAACCAGGTTGGCTGCTGAACACACCACTTGCCCTTTTTAAACACACCCATAGTCTCAGGCTGTAGGCATGCTTTCAGACAGCCTCCGTCTGTTCTGGCAAGCCTCATGTTCACAGCTCTCCCTGGTTCTCCTGACTTCTGACCCAGCTTTTCCTTTTCCTAACCTTGATCTTGGATTTCCCCTGAAACTCAGCTCTGGTTCTGCTCTCTCTGGTTTTCCTGGCATCCAGACTTGGCTTGGCTTCCTTGAACCTGATCTTGGATTTTCTCTGGAACTTGGCGTTGGTTCTCTGACCCCTGGCTGCTGACCTTGGCTTACATTTTAGACTATGACTCTTGGATCTCCCTCTTTGCTCCAGTAACTTGTGCTCTGACCCTGCTGATCTCCTAGTTGCTCCCCAGGACCTATTCACAGGCCCAGCTCCCTACGTCTCAGCCAAACCTTTACAGGATGGGTGTGAGCATGCCTGGAGCAGCTACCTTTCCAGACCATTTGGAACTCCGGCCCCCAGTATTGTGTGAGATTCATGAAACAATGGATATACTTAAGAAAAATAAAAGGGTTTTAGAATGCTGTAGAAACCAGGCTGATGCCAGGATAGTAGGAGTTGGCCATATGATATGTGATGTGATTTGAATATCAACCTTGCTGAAAGGCTGGAATTTAGAGCTCAGTGAAGCAACAATGTGGCAGACTTGATAGCTGCAGCCTCCACTCAGTGCTGCCTCATGAGACTCATACAGTGTTTGTGTATTCAGCCTGAAAAGTTTGATGTGGAAGATATCACAATCTGGTTTCCTGTACGTTTAAAATCTGTTCTGAATTGCATTCACCTGTTAGAGGAGTTTATATGTAATCCAAATGTATTTGTAATATAGTCTAATTGGCCCAGTCCCTGCTGTAATGAATATCATTCTCTTCCTCCCTTTTCCTACTCTGATATTTCTGGCAAGTCAGGCAAAAATACAAGAGATTCTTTTAATCTGAAGGATCCTCAGGTGTGTAAGTTAAAATAGGAAAAGCAAATAAGACATTAACACAGAGTGGTTGCTTTACTTTGATTCTCATATGTCAGTATTGTGTACTCGGTTTGGTAGGTTGAGGTGGAAGCTTTTCGATCTTCCAGCATAACTGAGTTTCTTTTTTTTAATAGCATCATATTTTAATGGTTTAACCAGGTCATATGATCACAAGATTGCACCAAAAGGATGAACAAAATCTAAATCACTGAGACGATTTGATATATTTATACTAATATATATCTTTGAAAATCACACTGTTCTCTGAAGTAGCAGTAAATCCTGCATGGAGTGTGGGTCATGTTTTGTCCATGAGGAAGACTGGCTGGGGGGCACTTCTGGCTGCCTAGATTAAAAAAAAAAAAAAAAGCTTTGTTCCCTCCTGCAGTGACCTTCCATTACTGATGTGTATCCTAAGACAGTTAACCATCCATTAACCTGCTACAAGTTGAAATATTAAAAAGACCTGGATTAGTCCCCCAAAGATCACACAGAAACTTTGGCAAGTGGAGAATGTAGAAGCATGTTTACGTAATGTTGTCAGCAGTGGTGACGATCCTTTATAGTCAACAATGATCACTCTCACAGGTCAAGTAAAGGGTTGTAGATGAGTCCATTGGTAACTAAGGTGGCCATCAATGGACAGAGGGCGCATCTATATATGCATTAAGGCACTTTTCCAAATGTGCATTAAATTGAGTACCTCTAATGTGAGGTACTAAACAACTGTGCGTTAGGTTGCCTTAATG
The DNA here is from genome assembly GCF_000455745.1 of Alligator sinensis. Taxonomy (NCBI): domain Eukaryota; kingdom Metazoa; phylum Chordata; order Crocodylia; family Alligatoridae; genus Alligator; species Alligator sinensis. The sequence goes on along the minus strand of NW_005841929.1, from coordinate 2,034,344 downwards.
CGCAGTAATGACTGTGCATGGTTTTTAGGTGATGCTTAATGCACAGTAACCTATTTTACTGAGCATTAGTGTAATAGCACGGTGTTTTTTTTATGTGACGCTTTAATGCTATGTAAAATAGGCTACTGTGCATTAAAGTGCACATGTAGATATGTCCTTGATGTTGTAGAACACAGTCCAGTATAGCTTAAATCTGCTTTATAGGCTGTACTAAATACTTTCTGGTTTCCCAGAATAGTTTAGGATGCTAGTTTTAATTTATAAATACATAAAAGTAGTCCAAGCTCCAATAATTCAAGTGTGTACCTTTGTGCTTACTTGAGATCATTAGAGGTTTTTCTGGTGTCAATCTCTAAATTTGGACTATGTGGACATTAAGGCAGAGCATTCTCAATGGGGAGAGAGGGGTGCTAAACTCTGGAGCTCCCTCCATCTACCTTATGCTCTACAAGGTAAGATTTATCTGTTTATGTGAAGAGAGATTTTTGCTTCCAATATTAAAGGCTTGTCTGTAGATAGAACTATTGATTGTAATAAATATCTGAGAAAAAAAATCCATTAATCTCTTGTCTCTTGTACTGCTTGTGGAATGCTCATGAGATGATCATACATTTCTTAATTTAATATATTATTTATATATCTGTTTTGCTACTAAGACAGTTTGTTGCAATTATCTTCAGATTTCAAACTCTGAAAGCAACTGCATCTTTCTGTGAATTATATTAAGTAGAACCATGAGATACAGATCTTGACTGGGTCTTTTTGGTACTGCCATGGATGAAGATTCTGTGCTTGGTGACTGAAAGTCAAGCTGTGTCTGTGAATGATCAGATACTAATCAGAGTGATTACTTGTAAATAGCTCCTACTCAATGTGAGTAAAAATGACAGAGCTGTACTTCCACCCAGTGCATCCACAGATGCTCGATAGCAGAATGACCTTTAGGGAAGGTTAGCTGCAAAATAGGCAGGAGACAGACTTGTTTTGCTGAGCAATTTCGATACTGGAGTCCAAAGGGACTTGGACGTCTGAAACAGCCATCAGTAAGGAAGGAGTGGGAAAGGTTAACTGCAACTGCATCTGCCTCTTGACCAAATGTACAGAACAGGGATTCACCATCACCAACACCCTGTTCCACCAGAAAACAGGCACAAGATATCATGGCAATGCTTGTGACCTAAGCATTGGCATATGATTGACTATGTCATTGTTCATGCCCAGATTTGCAAAGATGTCCACATCACCTGAGCTATGCTAGGAGCTGGTGATTGCTGGACTGATCACCAGCTCATCCACTTGGTTATGTTACTCAAGTTGGCTCCCAAATGACAGCTGAAGCAGAAGCAATGCTGATGAAAGATCAATGTCTAGGATGCAAGGACCCAATCAAGTGAGACCTATTTCACCAGAGTCTCAAAGAAAAACTCAAATTCCAATCAACAACAGTGGGAGTATGTCAGCAGCATTTGGGGTGCCTTCAAGCCCATTGCCAACAGTGCCTGTGAAGAGATACTTGGATTCTTTGCCAGGAAACATCAAGACTGGTTTGATGAGAATGACTGGGAGATCCAAGAGTTGATCAACTGCAAGCACAAGGCCTTTTATGCTTAGCAGAATGACAGCTCCAAGCAAAAGAAATTGATTAATCAACAAGCCAAGCCAGAGGTCAAAAGGAGGACTCGTGATATGAAGAACAGATGGTGGGAAGACAAGGTGAAGAAGATTCAACATCTTGCTGACATCCACAATATGCACAGTTTTTTCAGTGTCACCAAAGCCATCTACAGTCTGAGCACTCAGGGACCAACCCCCTTGAGACCTAACGATGGAGGAGACCTGATCAAGGAAAGGGAAGCTATCAATGTACCTTAGAAGGAGCATTTTGAAGACCTTCTCAACTGAGACTATTGTTGATGAGAGCGCTCTCAACTCCATCCTGCCATATCCTGTCAGAGATAATCTCAGAATCCCTCCAACACTTGATGAGGTAAGGAAATCCATCAAGGAGATGAAGAATGGCAAGGCACCTGAAGCTGATAGACTCTCCACTGAAATCTTCAAGCAGGAGGGGGAGGAGCTGACATCATAGCTCCATGGCTCATCTTAAGGTCTGAAATGATGAGGAAATCCCAGATGGCCTTAGGGGTGCCATAATTGTGAAAATCTTCAAGAAGAGAGATGGGTCCAACTGTGGAAATTACAGGGGACTGTCTTTCTGTCCGGCACAGGAAAGATATTTGCAAAAACCCTCCTGAACCATTCCTTCCGCTTGCTAAAGAGCTTCTCCCAGGATTTTAGTGTGGATTTAGGGTATCAAGAAGCACAACTGATGCAATCTTCACTGCTTGGCAGCTGCAAGAGATTCTGGAGAAATATGGTGAGACTGGAGAACGTTGAGTATTTCCCATACCTTGAAAACCATCTCTCACAGAAGGCTGACATTGAAGAAATCCAACATCACCTTAAAAGTGCAAGTGCAGCCTTCAGATGCCTGAGGAAATGGGTATTTGAAGATCACAATGTCAGATCCAAAATCAAGCTCATGTTTTATCAAGTAGTCATGATCTCCACCTTACTGTACAGAGGTGAGACATAGACAATGTACAGGAGACACCTTAAGTTGATGGAGAAGTACCATCAACACTGCCTGCAGAAGATCTTTCAAATCCACTGGGAAGATATGCACCAACATTAGCATCCACTTGCAAGCAAACACCATAAGCATTGAGGTGGTGTCCACCATCATCCAACATCAACTTTCCTGGGCCGGCCATATCATCCTGATGTCCAACTCCAGATTCCCAAAGCAAGTTTTATTATCCCAGCTCAGTCAAGGTATATGCTCGCAAGAGGAGGGCAGAGAAAGCACTTCAAGGATGCCCTCAAAGCCAACTTGAAAAAATGTAACATTGACAACAACTCATAAGAGACTATCACCCAGGACCACCCCAAATTGGGGAAGAGTCTTCTGCAAGGTTCGCAGTGCTTTGAAACCTTACAATGACATCAAAAGATGGAAAAGCAGGAGTGGCAGAAACAACATATTGTGGACTGAATCAAGAATCCAGAGCCACCCATGCCACATGGAAACACATGCCCAAGTTGCAACAGAGTCTGTTGATCCCAGATTGGCCTCGTCAGTCGTCTTTGGACCCATGGATTAAGCAATCATGAAAGACAATCATCTTCAACTGCGATGGATTGCTGGTGAAAGGAGGCCATGGTGGGAGAAGCTTGCTTTACCTCTAACCCTGTCCTAACACCTTCCACAAGGAGCCCAAACATTTACCTCCATAGAGGAGTAAGCACCATCCACATAGCATGTTGAGAAAATCTCTCCTAAAAAAATGTCTCCTAGAACTGAAAGAAACATTTTAGATCATCAAATTTGATTTCTCTTCTATTGCAAGCCACCATATTATATAATCCCTTTCATAAATAAAGATCCATCTTTAAATTATTTAGATTTTTTACCTATTTGTGGCCCATTTGTACCCATATAGAACGTGTCCTCCATTAGGCTATGGAGTTTCATCCAAGTCTGTCAGGCAGGCACTGGAAAACAGAGATCTGAATGTCTGATCCAGGCCTGAAGAAAAGCAAAGAAGTCATTGGCTTGCTGTATTCTGAAGCTCATAATATCTCACTGTGTAATAACATAATAGGATTCTCTTGCCCTGTGGATATGGATACGGGTAGAAGACACAACAAACTTGCAACTTATACATGACATATTTTTCCTTAACATCCAATCCCAAATAATGGTGAAGAGTGAGTGCAGTGATTTAAAAAATGTGAGCTAGAAACACAGGTGACACATTGGTAGTAGAGGTATAGAAGGCACATATCCCCCCCCGATTTCTGCACCAACAGTGAGGCTGGAGCCAGGGCCCAGTAGCAGTGGGAGCAGCAGCAGCGGCATGAGCTCTGCCCCAACAGCAGGGCATGGAGCTGCAGCCTGGCCAGGCCCAACACCCAGCAGCAGTGGGGGTGGCAGCAGCGGTGACATGAAGTTGTGCCACCACCACTGTCAGGATTTATGCATCACCTATGGGTAGAAATCTGTACTCACAATCTGTAGGGGTCTGATGTTCAATTAGTGAATAGCTCTGTATCTGTAGGAAAGAAATTCAAATGCCTCCTCCCTCACTAATCATTTGTAAGATGCAGGTATTAATTGGTGGCTCCTGTGGAACTCTGAAGTAATTGTCTAGTTTGCAATGCTGTGCTTGCTTTGCACACCTCAGTTTTGCTTGGAAACTCTTCATTGTCTCCACAGCTTTTTGCATGAAGTGTGTTTTCTAAATTAGATGTTTTTCATTGGAAATATCTTTATGTGAAATTTATAAGCTCATTACAGATTTTATACCTAAACATATTTTTATTTAGGGAACTAGCAAGGGAAATGTTTCCTTTGCCATTGATATTACACAGTGTACCCCAGCTTATAGCCCTTAATGCTTTGTGTCAACTATATGCAGTGCAGGATTTAATATGCTGACTCTAGGAGTGTATCTAAGAGAGGTATGGTAGGTCCAGCAAGCTCACGTTGCACAGACAGGCCATGTAGTTAGGCTGTTGCTTACACTGTGTAGTAAGTAGTAAAGCAAAGGACTTTAATTTTGAGGATGATTGTAGTAAATAAGGAGATGTATTTGTAGTTACAGTCCTAAATTTACAAGATCAGTTTTGTTTGAACTGTGAAAATTAACAAAAAATATTTGATCTAGTTTACATTCTAGTTTTAAGTGCAATTAAGGAATGCCCCTTTGGCAAGTAAAGAGTATGGATGTGGTTTTATGTTTCTCAGCACAGTGGTAAATGCATAATTTTGCATAAAGGGGATTTTCTTTCAAGGATAAGGCATACGCTAACAGTGCGAATCCACAGGTTTTACTAGTGTTAGGGGACTACCAATTGTCTTGGGGCTAGAAAGACACCTGCTGAGGTTGTAGCATGATTACTGCTACACTGTTTTGAGTGGGAATTCTTCCTGTGATCACAATACAAGTCAAAATTTATGACAGTGAATATTATGTGAAAAGACCATGATTGGAACTTAACACAGTAGAGGACTGTAATGGTTTCTGGGACCAATAGCAGCCTTAGGGGAGGGCAAACTGGGTGACCGTCTGGGGCCCCACACCTTTAGGGGGCCCCAAATTTTGAACCTAGAATGAACCTAGAATATAGCTCAATGTTAAAAAACTTTTTCTTTGTATTATCAATATTGTATTAAGATACTTTCATTGCAGTTTCATGGACAGGGCAAAGTGAAATTGAAATTGAAAATGTCCAATTTGCTTATAGGTCATCAAAACTAAGTCTCTTAGGGGCACCAAATGACTCTTTTGTCCAGGGCCCCAACATCTCTAAGGCTACCACTGCTGGGATAACTGCTGCAAAGTAATTAAAAAGATGTACCTCTTCATATAATAAAATGACCTTACCAGTATTTTAACTCTGAAATTGTTGTGGTTCTTCATGACTACAGCAAAAAGTTGAAATACTAGGGAGTTCTGAATTTAATATACCACTTGAGTCACCAACCTTTTGTGTAACCTAGGGTAAAGACTCTCTGAACTTCTTGGATCTCAGTCTAGAGGTAGGGAAAAATAGAGAATCTCACTCTCAAAGGTAAGAATCTCACTGTAAAGATCTGCTGATTCTGAGATTAGTTTCCATAAAGAAAGAATAAGGGATATAAATTAGAGATTGTCTGTCTGGTTTTTTTCTTTCTGTGTTTTTTAGAGTTTCTCCTTTAATTTTTCTGTTTGCCATACGTTTATTATATAAAATTATATTTATCTTACATTATAATTGGTACTTTTCATCCTGAAAGACAATTAGGGCCCAATTCTACTTATTGCTGAGTATCCTCAGTGTCCTGTGAAATGAATGAGAGTAAAAGGATGCTTAAGGCTAAGGACAGACATTATACATAAACTGGTTTAAGTGATCAGAAACTGGTTTAAACCTGTAACAGAACAGACATTCAGTGCACATAAACCAGTTTGAAAATGGCCGAAACCAGTTTGAGATAAACCTGGTTGAATGTAGTATCAAACTTAACTGATTTGGCTCAAACCAGTTTATGCAATGTCTGTCCCAGACCCCTTGCTGGTTTAAGTTAAATCAGAGACCCACAGCATCCTGGCATGTTCTCTGGGTTGGGCTCTGCTCTAGAGAGCTGGGCTGACTCCTCCCCTCTGCTCTCCAGCCAGGGAAGGGATGGGGCATGGCCAGATGCTGGCCTGCCATGACCCCTAAGGCAAATTTCTCCCTCCATCCCCTCTCCCTCCTCCTCCTCCCTCCTCCCTCCCTCCCCATTGGCAAACCCTGTGGACCACAGCTGGGGTTTGCCAGCCCCACACGCACCTGCACAGCTTTCCTGCAGCCAGGCAGAGATGGAGTTAATTCCTCCCTCTGTTCAGCTTTCCTGCAGCCAGGGTGGGGATTAATTCCACAGCAGTCCTAGAGTGGAGGGGAGAGGCAAACTACTTCCCTGTATGAAGATCCAAGACCTACACCTGTGAGCTAAGACCTGCAGGACCAGATTGAGAGGTGGTAAGTTTTGGCAAAGACTTGATAATCATCACACATATGTGCTGGAGATGGAGTTAAGGGAAGTTGCAGACCAACGAATGCAGAGAGCTACATTTACATTATAAAGCAGAACCTGTAAAGCTTAAACAAAGCCTTTCTGAATGCCTAGCTGTAAGGAGAGACTGCCCGCAGGATTAGTAAGATTTATGCAAGGCTTTCTCTCATCTTCCTGCTTCATATTTTAAGTTAGACCAAGTTGTGTATGCTGTGCTTTACTGGGCTGTATCTTAGCTTAGGCAAAGATTTTTGGTAGTTCCCTGTTGTATGCTTTGCAAATTACTGTGTTCAATACATGCTTGCTTCAGAGAGAGGGCTTTTTTTCCATCCCCACTCAGTCTGGCAGCAGCTCCCCCTCCCTGCCCCCAGCTGGTGGGTGGCATCCTGTGTGTCCTGCTGGCCTCAGCTGGTGCCTGGCCATGCCCCCTCCACTCCAGCAGGGAGGGGTGAGAACCTTGGAGGGCATCTTTCTTTCCTCCCCTTTGGCAGTGGCTGGCAGGCATGGTCTAGTGCCCTCCCCCCCTGACCCCCCAGCTTCTGGCTTGAGCCACTGCAGGCACATGCCTGCATTTCCTGATTTAACAGAGAATGTCTGTCCAGTTATTAATCAGTTTAAACTGTGCAGCTTAGACTAACCTGCAAAGAGTGAATCAATTCAGGCACAGGCTTTTTTGAATGTCTGTCCCTAGCCCTAGTTTTCAGAAGGTACATCACAAGCTTGCAGACTGAATTCTCAAAGTCTATGATTGAGTACACAAAATGCGTAAAAGAGTTACTTCATTCATGAGGGACCTATAGCCAGCCACACTTTCACAGCAGAGGAGTTAGTAATTCAAGTTGGCACAGTCTGAGGTTCAGTGGGATCTTTAATGACCCTAAATACTCAGGAACCTTGCCTTTATTTTTCAACTGTAAAATGCTATCTGCAGTAGGACCAATCCTTCTACAAACCTGTCAAATCGCTGATTCAATTACTGATTTACCAACACTGAGTCTTAGAAGAGAGAACCAGCTGCTGAATCAAAAACTAAACTTTCTGAAGCAGTCTAAGAAGGGAATCTCCCTCTTGCTACAATCTTTATCTGCTGTTGTAGGAGCACAAAATGGCTGGTAAACTACTACTGTGGCTACAAGTAGAATTTTTCTGTGATGTAAAGCTTGAGTAAGGCATATTATGTTAACTGATGAGGGCCCTGTTGCAGGCCCCAGCATAGGGAGTGTATGTTGGAGTCTGGGCAGAGCTGACCCAAGCAGGGTGCAGGGTCCGGGGCAAATCAGCCCATGCAGGGCCCCACCCTTGCTCCTATCCCATGGCTCTGGACCCGAAGAAGCTGCCACCACCATGTGGGGGAATGAGTGGCTGAATGCGGAGCCACCACTCCGCCCAGCTCTGTGCCACAGCTCTCCACCCCAGCTCAA
>NW_005841929.1:2006662-2026311 GCF_000455745.1 Alligator sinensis | reverse complement strand
CCCCCGTGGGGACCCCCAGAGTGCAGGGCGGTTGCCCCAATTTACACCCCCCCCCCGAGGGATGGCCCTGAGTCTGAGCTATGGGAAGAAACATTGGAAGAGGCAAAGCTTTAGTGTATGGGGATTCACCGGTGTTCTGCTGCTTATATGATGCTAAGGACAGGCTTATGTTATAACCAGGGCTACATGTTTTGATTTTTATCTTCCATCCAGATATTGTGAAGCATTTCCAGTCCAAAGTTGCCAGACGAAATAGTTTACTGGATCTTGCACAATGATTTGATTTAGGTTTTGGTGCCAGATTACTCAGGTATTGGAATAATGGAATGGTGGCACTGTTAAAGTGAGACCTAATGAATGGTTTCTGTCTATAGACCACCAGATGTGGTCATGGTTAAAGAAACACTAGAAACTTTACAAAGTGCTGCAGCTTTTGTTTGTTTTTTTTATGGGGTTTGTTTTTTAATTAGCATGTCATAAAAAAAAAATTTTCGCCTTAAAACAAGACTGGACACTTACCACAAAACCAGTCAGGAATTTGTTCTTTGAATAAATATGTATTGCCAGAAAGTGCTAATCAATCAAAACTAGAAGTGTTTGTGGGAATGTAACACTTTTATTGAAGCTTTAATAGGAAAGGTTTGTGAGATCCAGGATAGAAATTCCAATCAAAAGCCTAGAGAAGGCAACTCCATTATTGGCAGTAGTCTGGTTCTTATGACCTTTGTTTGGGATATAGGAGATGAAGGCTTGGGTTTTCAGTCTGGAATTTTCCTATATTCTAGGTCAGGAGTTGACAACCTTTTGCTGCTGCTGGCTGTACCGACACAGCAACTGCCCCCTGCTCTTCCCCCCCCCCCCCCCCCCCCCCCCCCATGATCAGCAGGTGCTACAAAGAGAATAGGTAGAAAAATGTAGGCACTAGGATCCTGAGGATGCTTCCTTTGCTGCAGCAGTGAGCATAAACTGAATATGGCAGACAGTAGGACAGTTGGGAATACCTCCTCTGCTGCTTGGGCTGGATGGAGCATGCTGTCAGTTCCCTGAGCTGTCATGGGCAGCATCCAGTCTCTACACAGGTTGGATCCAGATATAGGTTTCTGACCCCTGTTGTAAGTGAATGCTCTAATCATCCAGCAGTTCTGCAGTTTATTTCCCTCAGCGTTTCCTTTTAGAATTGTTCTACTTAATTTTTTTTAATATAAAACATTCACCTGAACAGGGACATGAACCTTGGTCTCTCACCCTAGGTGCTGGTCAGCAGAGTCCTCCAATATCTCACTCTCTGTCCCAATGGTAAATTAAACAATGGAGAACAGCTCAAACAGGAAAGATTGAGAGAAAGCATCATAGCTTTGTAGGACAGTGATTGGGTCACTCCTCTGAGACTGGGAAGCCCAGACTCCAGTTTCTGATTAACCTGTCTCCGAGTAGGGATTTGAATTTGCATCCCAGAGGTACGTCTTGCACAACAGGCTATTGGCAATTTTGAGGTTCCTTTCATTTTTTGTGAGAGAGTCTTCAAAGGCTCTTTGCCAGATGCATAACGGGAGAGTTTTTGAAATCTCTGAAGGCTTATTGGGATGGGAAAACCATTTCTTGTCCCACTCTAACCATAAAGTATTGCTATTTGAAGAATAAAAGATGCTACATGGATGTAGTTTGAGAACTACTATTTTATTAGTATTGTTCCTTCTTTACCTTTTTCAAGTAGGTATTTTATTGGTACTACTGCTAAAGAATCAGTAGGGCAGAAATGGGGGCCTGGGCAGACCATATCAATTTGCAGGAAATAAGAGAAACAGATGAAAGAGTGCAAAACATTGACAACACCCGTTAAAATAGCACATTCTCCAGAATCCCTCATAGCTATTTTAAATGAGCATTTATTACACAAAATAAATCTGACATCAACAATATTAGTCAACAAGTCAAGATTTCTATCTCTGGCAGTACATCTTTCTTTGGTTTGACATACATGCAATCAGAAATTTAAAAGTAGGTTTACAGCCTGTTTTGTAAAAGGAAATGAAATATTGGACTCCTTTTTGGGACTCTCTTCAAGATCATTAGATGCAATGTAATCTACTTGATGTTGCCTGAGCTTCTTTTTCAGTCTCTTGGAATAGGAGCCCAGGCCATTTGGAACTAGAAGGGAATAATTTATTTATTTTTAACCTGCTGGAGAATTTTGGGTAGAAAACTGCTATAATTCTTAATGGTCTATTTAGTAACATTGTACTTATACATTAATCAATGTATTTAAAATTCTCAGTTGATTGAAATAAAGTGCTTAAATATATTATAGGATGGAAAATTTAAACTATATTCACATTTTCATCATTTAAAATCAAATGTGGCAAATTGCATGATAATAAAATGAAGCATGCCTCAAGCATTGATGAGAGTGGGAGGGCATATAGCCTACCAAGACTATTCAAATAGCAACCCACAGATCACAGGCAGCCCTCTTAGTGGTTAAATCAGGGCCCACAAGGACATTCATCATTACCTTAAGTCCTGCCCAAAAGCCTGAGCCTTTTCAATTTGAGCTGCTGGAGGTGGGTGCAAATCCTGCTGGTCTAGTCCAGCTGTACAGGATGTACAGATACTTTCAGAAAGGTCTGCATGGACTAATTCCCCACTAGACAGGAAAACTCCAGTCTCCAGCAGGGAGTGAAAACTAGTCTCCAGGTTGCACTGCGAAATGGAGAAGAGGGTAGTCCCCATTAAAGCAGCTGCTCCCAGGCTATGGGAGCTCTGGACCTGGGTACCTCCCATCTGCACTAATCAGTTTCCATTAGAGGCAGTTAGCATGTGTGTGATTCCCCGCCTACTCTAAGTTTGGGAAGGGTGTGTGCAGAGCCAGTTTTGGGGTCTTTACAGCTATAGTGAGGGAGGTAGGCTGGCCACTGTGCATGTGAGTCTGGAGAGTGGGGTCTCTTTTGTGGGCTAAGGGGGTCACCTTGGGGTAGAAGGCAGGGCTTTGTAGGGCTGCTTAGGTTGTTAGATGCAGGGCTTAGGAGGCAACAGATTTTAGAGTATGGGGCAGTATTTTTAGGGTATAGGATGTAGGGGGTAATGGGTAAAATGGGGTAGTTAGCATGGGGGATGTCACCCCTCCCAAAACATGTGCAGGGTCTGAATGTCTTGTGGGTGTGGGGCTGCAGCCTCTGTGTCTTCCCTACAGCTCACTGTCACCATAAGCTGGTATGGGGACTTGACACTGGCTTGTGGTGTGACTTGAGGCAAGTGAGATCCCAGCCCCTTCTGGGGTGGATGGGAAGTGTTAGCTCTAACCCTGAGAAGTGACTTGAGGTCACTTATCCATTGTGTGACTTTGTGTCAAAATCCTTGTACACCTATCTGAAATGCCACCAAGCTCAGTTTAAATAAAAAAAGGAGGGAGGGTAGTAAATACCTGTTGGTACTCAAAAATATCTGTTGATTCTTACATGAGTTTCCATAGGGAAAAACACCATAGAACCCCAAATCACAGATCTTTTAACTGATGTTTTTCTTCTTTGGATGTTTATTACACCGTTTCCTATTTTTAGTGGGCTTTAAATGATAAAAGCCTTGTGTTAGGCCTCTGCATAAGGGTGAATTGGATAGTACAAGTTTTTTGTTTGAGTGTTGTGAGCCTGGGCAGGCTGCATCATTGAGAAAGAAAGTAATTTTCTGCATTTCGTATAGCTTTTTTTGTTGGTGGCATAGTCAAGTTTGACTAAAGTTGAGTAATCAGATAACAGAAAACTTTTACAAAGAAACAGGTATGGAATGGGCCTAAAGCAGGTATAGATTCAAACATTTCTGAACAGGAATACACAGATCTAAGCCCCAGAACCCAACATTTTAGTTTGTGCTTGCTGCTAATTCAGAAAAAGAAAAAAAACAACACCAAACCCTGCTATACTACCTACTATGCTACTTCAAAAAAGAAACAACCTCTCTCCCACAAAACCCTTTTTTCCCTTTTTTGTTCCTAGAGCTGGCAATTTCCCCCCCAAACTGAAGTGTTTCAGAAAGATTCTTTTTTAAAATGAAATTGTTGTCAGGGAGGTTTCTCAGGTCCAGGATAGAATTTTTTTTGGGGGGGGGGGGGGGGCGGTAGAGATTTCCCAATTAGGCCAGGTCTCCCACATGGGATGGAGGAACACAGGCTCAAATCCTTGATCTGAAGATGTGGAACAAAAAGAAATTTGAAAAGTTTGAACTTATTTTGCAAACTGAAATTGTTGTTTCCCCTCCAATCCAAGCCTTAGCCTTCAGTGACAGTACAGTGAGTTGCTGTGGAGAGGGTGATTCTGTTTCCAAACACAAATCCATAGTAATAAGAAAGAATTAAAATAACATCTAATATAATGTTCTATGTGCTTTGGGCTTTGGCTGCCTTAGAAGCTGTCTGTGTCCCAGTGTATTATTGTAGCAGTAAAGGTCAGCTGAAGCATTAGCCTTTGGCCTGCAGGCCAGATCTGGCCCACAGAATCATGTAATCCAGCCTGCAGGTCTCCACATAGATCTGGAAATCTAGTGGTGGGATAGCACTGTCATTGCTCTCATGCTGCCAGAGTTCCAAGCTCTACACAGCTGCATCAGGCTCTGGCCCCATGCAGTTGCACTGCCTCAGCTCTGTGTGGCTGCATCAGCCCTGGATGGGCTGTTTCCATGTGGCTGTATTGGATCCTAGCTGGGCTAGCACCATGTGCCAGATTGAGCTCAAGGACTGGATCCAGCCTGCAGATGGACCTGGCACTGATCATCCAGCCTGTGAGCTGAGAAAGTTGGGCACCACTGGTTTATGCAAGAAGATTTGAGTGTTTTCACTCAGAGATCCTTTACTGCAGAACTCAGTTACCTTCCTTTCTGTGTCTGACTTTGCTGATCTTTAGAGCATGATATAGAGTCCATCTAATCTCAGCCTTTTTTGGTATGGAGCAGAAAAGACTGAATAGACTCTTGTGAATGGATGGAAGGGGATTTTAACTGACCAGATTGTATGTATGTATGTTGTTCAGTAGTGTTGAATTTAGCCCTTTGAATGAATACACTTAAATTAAACCAAAATATAAAATAAAAAAGATAATTTCAACCATGGTCTGCCTTTCCTGATGGTTAGCAGACAGAACCATTTTGAGAAACAAGCAGTGGAACATTTTATGGATTGGAGAACCATGATGTAGAAGCAATGGGTGTTGTTGCAGGGCTGGCCGGGGGGTGGGGGGGAGGTTAGTGGATCAATGAGAGAATAACTTCTTTGTAATGTAGTTCATGGAGTGAAAATGTTGCAGAATTAGTGAAGTGTATCTGCAGAGAAGTCTAACATCTTTCAGAGCTTTCCAGTGGCTGGTGTTGCATAAGGCAAATGTTCTGCTCCCTTCTCCAACATAATGCCAGTGCAAGAGAAGGTCACCTTTCTGAGAAAGGAGATGAAACAGATTCATCTGTTGTAGTTTGAAATCTAAGATTTCTTCCAGAGCTCTGCATGCTCATTATGTATAGTTCTGCTCCCAAAACAAATCAGATCTAAAACTAGAAAGTTTTCTTTGTGTGGTTCTTTCTTTCACAAATTACTTTTTGTACAAGCTGCGTGGTAGGTTGTCACTTATGGGCACAGACAGAAGAACAGCTCCCTGTTGCAACTCATGGTGCTTTGCAGGAAGCATTATGAGTTGCAGCGATTCCCCAGACCCAACAAAAGTTCATTGTTGGATCCTGGAGTTGGGGATTACAGCTGCTTGCTGCCAGCCTGCAGCCCAGTCTCCATAGCAATGCCACTCCCCCCTCCCAGGGCCAGACCCTGTTTTCAGAATGGGGGGGGAAGGAAAGGGAGCAGAGGGATCTCATTTTTGGGGTTCCCCAACTGGTGCTAAAGGGTGGGGTGACTGGATTGGAGCCCCTGCACCTTGGGCTGCCCCACCCTCCAGTGCCGGCTGAAAAAACCCCAGACTATACTCCCTCCCCTCCCATTCTGAAAACAGTCTGAAAACAGCAACAGACACTGCAAACCGCAAACACAAGTTACAGAACACACTGTGTTTTGGAGTGTGTTCATCTGAACCATCATGCAATGAGGATTTAGATTTTCACGGGATCAGGTCCTTTTAAAATGGTCTGCAGCTGTGCACGTCTGTTTGGTCATGGCTGTACACTGCTTTCTGGGGCCAGATCAGGTTAAAATTGTCACTTCTAGAGTCCTATGTCTCTAACTCCAGATCAAATTAAGTTCAATTAAGGAAGTTTTAACATGGCCATTTTTCAGAGAACTCTTAAGCATAGTAGGGATAGTTTTGAAAGAACCTTACATAGTTTATGATTCCTAGCTGAAATGAACTAAAGTTCAGTAGTTGGGGGGAGTTTTGCCTTGAGTTTGATTAATTAGACTTAATTGGCATAATTTTTAGAAAATGAATTACAAACATGCACACCCAAACATTCTCTCTTTCTCTCTCTCACGTGACATTTTAGGATAACAGCATTCATAGATTAATATCTAAATTTGATAACCATTTGACTGTTTCAGGGGTAGCTGCATGGATTGTTTTTAGATCACCATTAAATTATCTAATTGGGCAATTGTTCACAATGTGTTGCACCGTCTGAGAAACTGCATCACGATCGCAACCCAGACTCTCTTTGATCTTTCCATTTATGGAGTAGGTTTCCACATTTTCCATGAAGCTCCTGGATGCAATTCAGGGAGGATTGGGACCCAACCTTTCTCAGTAGGTCAGATCCTGTCTGGGGGATTGTAGAGTGGCTGACAGTATATTTCTGTGTCAGGTTGGTATTTTCCCAGGCTTCCCTCCATTGTTTTTCGATGCTCTTGTTATCTTCGTAGAGCTTCTTGACATATTTCCAGAAGAGTTTTCTAGATTTGAGCCTATCTGGTGGTGGCATGGTGATGTCCTTGTTGATCGGGAGGCTTGGGTTACCAATGGTCTTATGGTATTCCCTCATGCATGCGGCATCACAATGGAGCTGTGGGGAAACAATGTTCACTAGGATTGGAAGCCAAGGCAATGACAGACTTTTTAGTGTTCCTGATATAATCTGCATAGCTGCCTTTAGCTGTGTATCAACAAAGTCGTGTGCCTGCTTTTGTTCCAGACTGGGGAGCAATAATCTGCTGCAGAGAAAACAAATGCTAGAGTGGCCGTTAGAAGTGTGGTCTTTCCTGTTACATGCTATAGCACAACTAGTGTCATCAACTCAACGATTGCATGCCCGTAAAGGGCCTCCCAATCAGGATGACAACACCAAAGACCCAAACATTTATGGATGCAGAATTTCAGGCATACATGGATGCATGTCAGAAGTTCTTGCATAGTCATACAAGGAGCAGAAGCAATATGATGTTACTGATTGAGAAACAGATTTAAGTTAAACCAGAAAAAGGGATTCTGTTCTGAAATAAGAGTGTTCACACGGGGAGCTGGTCTAGAATAGTTATTGTGCTTTAAATTTGAATGCAACCTTTATTTTGAAATATCTTCTCTGTAGACAAGGCCTAGTGTCTCTCATTGGTGTGGTTTATATAGTACTCCATATAAATTAGACTTAATCAAAGGCTTGCATAGAACCTAAGTATATTTTGAGGGATAAAGTCTCTACTTGTAGCCCAGGGCCAGATTGTGGAGTTGTAATGAGGCATTGCTTATAGCTGGAATGTGGATCAGCATTTGGTCCTTTGGTTTGCTACTAACATACACATCTGTCTCTAGTACCAGCCTGGAAATGCTTTCAGTAATGTGCAGGGTTGTACAGGCATCCTCATTTGGTCACTCAGCAGGCAGACACCTTCTTTCTCCCCTGTAATGTTGATGTATGGCCTAAGTAGCACACAGAACATTGCATGAACCATCTGCAGTTCGGTAAATGCATCCTTAGTGATGCCTTTGGGGCACATTTCCTTGCATTAGGCAAAAAATATAATTTGGACATAAAAATAATGACAAAAAAGAAAAAAATACCAGATTTAAAATATTCCCTGGGGCAGGAAAAAGAGTGTACACAGTATTGTTTGGAGTAAAATAGCATTTTAGGTCAATATTTCAGAGATAAAAACTTAAAATTAAGGGCTTTTTCTACTTGAATGTATCCAAAATGGCTATGCTGCTATTAATGCTAGAACTCTGTTATTGCCCAAAAGGATTACATGACATGAAATCAATTTAGAAACCAGAATTTCTATTCTAGGGGAAAGTTCAACGTTTTGAAAAAATGTTACATTTTGAATTAAAGCAAAAAGGAATATAATCTACAAAATTAGCATGTTTTAAAAGTTTCATTTGATATTATCAAAACATTTTGATTGATCTAGTTTCAGTGTTTACATTACATTAAACACATAATATTAAGTATATGATCTTAAAATTAATATTTTAATGTGAATTGAAAACAGTTTGAATGTTTCACCACTGATAAAACAATGTTTTCCCAGTCAAAAAAGTAGTTGAAATCAACACATTCCTGCAAAATATTTAGATTTTGCTGAAACTGCATTGTTCCATAAAAAAATGTTCTGTCAGTGTTTTTGACTAGCTGTATATAGCACTGTTATCTACAATAAAGATTCAGTATAGGAAAGCAAAATCTGCAGGGCAATCAAGGTAAGATTCATTGAAACCATTTGATGGCTGCTTCTGTCCTGCTTCCATTCTTTGACTTAAAATCATACATGCAGCACCAATACATGAAAAAGTTTTTAAAAAGTTATTAATCTGATGCAGGCTGGGGCAACTGTACAGTTTTGATTAATACAGGGCACATTCATCCCTGGTTTTTGCACTTAATCTCCCATGTGGATAATACCTCAGTCTGGGTGGTACTACAGAATTTACCATAGTAAATTCATCAGGAGGAAACATTTCCTTCTAATGAGTTAGGTTTTATGAAGACAAATAAGAGTCCTGTGCATGGTACAGAGAACAGAATGTCTTTCTAAAATAATTCCATTTCAGTTCGTGCTCCTCTTAGGGAAGCTGCTAACTGGCACCTCCATATATGCAGTTCTTTGGCTAAGTCTAAGAAGTTCTAATTATATTTTTAAAATACAGCTAGGACTCTACAGTCTAAAATAACTCTTGAGCTTCAGAAAACACTGCATCTCTGGAAACCATCCACAGACAGATATTTGTGCTTCCCAAGAGGCTCCAAGAAGGGAAGACGACAAGTCATATCTTTCAGTATTTGAGTCTGTGGCTTTCTTAAAGATTACCCTTGAATCTGTAATTGTTTTGTTTTTCTTAGGAGCCAAGATCTATCCAGACAAAAATTAAACTCTAAGCTGAAATCAAAAGATTTAAATCCAGTTACTTTAAGTGCTGTTTGCTTTAAAGTTTTTCGCCTGTTTATGTTTGTCTAAATGACTCTTATCTGATACTCAGCAAGTCAAAATGTATATAATTCAGCGTAACATACTAAAATGGGAGTATGATCCTTCTTATTACATAAGGCTTATAGTTTTTGTTTAAGTAGCTTCTAGAAAGAAGCATATACAAAGCAAGGAAAGTAATATATTTTTGGTTTTTATTTTCTGCATTTTGAAGTAATTTTCAGTCCAATATTAGTTTATTTGTTATGTAGTCTTTTTTTGCAAAGAGTCTAAAGGTACTTCGCAAACAGATTTTTATTGGTATCAGTGTCTGGGATGTCCTTGGGTGCAAGTGCATTATTCCTCATTTTTCAAATACTCTGAAGTCCCTTAAACTTTTATCTCATTTACCTTTTTGTTGCACATCACGACTTCCTAAAATATTATGTTTCAGGTGTACTGTTTGTTGAAATACTGTACATAAAGCAGTAGCAAAGGAGAAACAGTAAATACCTTTGAGGCAGCACCGTGTCAGCTTAACCACACTTCCCATTTGGAATAGAAGCAAAAATGATAGTGTCATACATGTCACAGAATTTTGAAAAGATCATTTTGGCTGAGGCAGTGAATAGATCGGAGTGCAATATTTGGATCAAAACAGTTTCAGAGAAAAGCAGACTCAGCAACACTGAAACATTTTGAAGATATTTTAATGTTGCCAGACTATTAAAGTAGAAAAAAATCTTTAAAATTCCCCACATCAAAAAGTTCTTTTATTTAATATAAGCATCTTTAAAATATTTCTTGTTTGTTGCTTATTTGAATGAAATTGAACAGTTAAGGGCTTTTTTTTTTACTTGAAATTACTTATTTGTCAAACTTTCTTTTGATTTTATACGCACACACTCATACATACATATACATACACACACACATATTGTGTGTGTGTGTTAAAACATCTTTAAAAACAACATTTTTCATTTTAGTTGGAAAAAACCCTCTTTTTTGCCAAAGGGTTTACGTCTCTGATAATTTTGACAAACCTGGTTTTCCCTTCAGTTGCAAATGACTGTTTTCCTTCCATGTTTTGAAATGGGCAGCAAATGGAAGCATTCATTATTTAGCCAGCTTGAACTGTGAAGGAGAGCAGCTGACTGCAGCTCACCTCCGTATCCATTCTGTAGCTGATTCATCCTGATGACATCTGTGAGAATCAGTTCATGGGAATCCAGAACACAGCACACAGATCACTGATTCAATAATACTGGTTACTAGGATCAGATTTAATTTGGTATTTACAATAAGAGTTGACCGAGACCTTAACAGCTTCCTCATCCTCTTAAAATGCTTATTCCTTGTAATAAAACTGCTGCAGCTTTGTCTCTGCGTGTCTTTTTGTTTTTCTCTTTATCATGTATGCATGTCTCTGTGTGGTAACCTTGAACTTGCTATTTAAAAAAAGAAAACCAATAATAAAGGATGCTTTTGTGGTTTTGCAGCTCTAAATTGTATGAACTCTTAATGAAGGATTTTTAGTGCAATACTCTTTATCTATTTTTTTGTTCCATGAACCTTACATAACATTTTAATTCTGTGCAAATTAGACACATTCTGCTTTCGACTTCTGTAGCAGTTAGAGTTTTCAATTGTGTGTAAAGCTTCACACTGCTACAATAGCCTTGTAGATGAAGGAAAATGAGGCCCAAAAAAGGCTAAATTGGTAGGCCCAAAGTTATAAAGCTTCAGCCCTGAAAACGGAACCCAGTTGTTTTTGTATTAACTGCATGATAATTCCTGTATAGAGTAATAGTATTAGCCAACAAAGCCAGCTGATGCAGGGACTTAGAACATGATATTTGACTTTTTTTACCTCTCACATGTTCCTTCGGTGCCCATAGCAATTTATTGCCTTTACTCTTCTTTTCTCTGCTGTTTTAATCAGTTTAAAAATTTTTCTGACTGTCATTATTTTGATGGGTTTTGTTGTTTGGAAGGCTAGTGTCAATTTTAAAAGGTGATTAAAGTCTATGGGATACAAACTTGCCTTTTTTGAAAGAGCACTTTGGTATCTTTTTTATTATTTTGCGTACTTCACATGGACATCTAGAAAAAAAATAACGGCTTTATTTTTAGGCTTTGCTAATTCTCACTCTTCTCCTAGTTCCCGGCTACCTGGCAACAGCTTATTGTCATGGCAACACCAATGTTAATGAGTGAAGCGCTCAGTGTGTCTGTTTTATCTGGCTCTGGCTGATAGATATAAAGCTGCAATATCTTTGTGGCCATCACAGGCCATCAGCAGTCTGCTTGCTCACTGGAGACTGTGTGGGTTCACTAGGGACCTTGTGGCTCGTGTACACAGTGAGAGCAGAGAGACAGTGACTTGTTGATTAGGATGTGCATTTTTTACTATGAAATACCCAGTCATCATGTTGTGTTACTGTTTGCTTTTGAAAGATTTATTTCACAGTCTTCCTACTTTGTTGTATTTCACAATTGCAGTTTTATTACTATTTGTGTATGTAGCTGTCTTCTGCTTGTACAAGAGGGGTAATTATTTATTATTGTCTCCTTATCCATGGGAGTCCAGCCCCGACAGGCCAGATTCTCCCTGCATTCAATTTCTTCCCTGCTTTATACATCCTGTATAGCATCAGTGGAGATTTTGACATTGAATTTAATGGGGCAAGGGTGGCTTTAAGCCAGGGCAGAATTTCAACCATTTAATGTAATTCACCTAGGGTAATTAAGAAGAGATCTTAGCTTTCCACTTTCTTAAATAATTTTATTTTATAAAAATCATAACTCAAGAATATAATTTATTAATATCAGTTCAGAACTGAGCTGTCTTCCTCCAGGTATATGAATTATATGCATTCGCTCACCAGAAAGAGTCTGTACTTATTGAGACCAGAATATGTCATCTAATGTGTTGACCCTTGGGTATGACTCCTAACATTTCTTTAGTGTTGGCTGGGAGAACATAAAAAGGTGTTTTTATCTCTTTGCCCAACTGGCAAAGCACACCCTTAACTTTGCCATCAGTTCTTGGCTGCTCAGAATGTCCTATTTTGGTTTTAGACTATGACACTGTGGCAGTTGAGGCACGTCTGCTGGGTTTTTTTGGCCTCATAGTTATCCAGCTTTCTGGGCAAGGAAGATTAAAATGAGATCTCATTGTCATTTGACATTTTAAAAATAATTTTCCCCATGGTTTTATTAAAATTAAAATCATTTAGACTTTATGGCTCCAACATAAAATTCAGAATTAATATTTTTTCCACACTAAACTGTGGTTTAGTATTTTTCTTCCTGTAGTCGACTGGCAAAAACAGAGGGACAAAGTTACAAAAAAAATGTTGAGGGGATACAATGCAGAAAATTCCCTAATATTTTTCAGTTTTTAAAATCCAGACCATAACAGTGTAACAACAATGTAAATCAAAATGGAATAAAAAATACACATGAAAAACCTAACTTAAAAAAAAATAGTTAAACCTTTTTTATTTTAAATTGCAGAGAAAATCGTGTGTGTGGAAAAAACTGAGTTTTCTGACCAACACTTGTTAGGGTAAAATGCCCTCCTCATAGATTAACAGTGGCTGGTGGTGAATGTCATTGTAATAAATATGCCATGATATTATTAGTGACACTGTTATTTATCACTGCAGCCTCCATCTCTTGGGTGAGCTATGAAGAACAAGGATTAATCACCATGCCCTAGAGTTTCCCCCCCCCCCCCCCACACATTATATATTGTCTTGGTAACTAGTAGCACTGTATTTTTATCTTTAATTTTATCTAATGATAGTAATTAGGCATCCAAATAGCATTGTCTACTGTATTTTTTAATACCACTCAATATGCCTTAATCATTCCAAAGTTTGGTTTTTTTTCATGTACCTTAACATCCTACAAAGGTGTGCTGGAATAACCTAAAAATATGGTCTGTCATGTAACAACACCCTGCAAGTATTAAAAAAAAACACTGATTGACATGTCTTATTTATCATATCTGACAATGGAATAGAATATGTATTGACTACTCTAATACTATATAGATGTGTGTGTGTGTGTGTGTGTGTATGTATGTATGTATGTGTACATATATGTATATATGTGTATATATGTATAATTGTGTGTGTGCGTATATGTGTGTGTACATACACACATATAATATAATGCTATATTATAGTATTATATAATAGTATCTCTATCTATCTATCTATCTAGCATTAGATTGGTTAGTGTATATATACTAGTGTGTATGTGTGTGTGTGTATTGTATACACATAGATAGATAGATAGATAGATAGATAGATATAATAAAAGATTTATAATATTTTATAAATATAGTGTGTGTGCGCGTATTTAGCCCTGGAAAAAAACCCCAATATGATCCCATATTGGCCTAGCACTGAGATTCCTGGGTTATGCAAACCAGGGAGCTAAGGTGTTCATGGAATCCACGTACTGATTTAGATGACTGGGGAGTTATTTTAAAGTGGCTTCTTTTTTATTCAACTTACAAAAAGTGTGCGTATGTGCACATGTGCATTTAGTGATCAAGAAATATAGTGAAATTTACTCATTCTGACATTCTATTTTATTTTTATTTCATTTATAATGCAGGGGTGAGATGTACTAAATAAGTTGTGGAACATTGATCGTTATGTGAAATACTGTATTTTACAGTCTACATAATTGCATATCTTAATTTGGGTTGACTTTAAACAGTTGGTTTGATTTAGATAAATATGCAGTAGTTTGCCTGGCATTCATGGAATGGGAGATTTGCAGCTGTCAATGGGAGCAAGACCAGTTTTGTATTTCTTGTGCACTTTGCTTTGAATAAGAGGCATTGGCTTCTGCTTGCAGACATTAAAAAAACCAAATGATGCTTTACGTTAAACTCAGCATGCTCCTGCGCCAAGCCCAGCGCATGCCCAGAAGAGGCAGCATGTTAGTTGGACCCGGCTTGCCCAACATCTGTATAGATCGGACCCTTTAGTGGGGCTTTCTTGGTGCTTTTATCTAATAGCTGATTTAATCAGCTATTAGATAAAAGTGACAACAAGCACTGCTGAAGCGCCCAATCTAGTAACATGCTGCTGCTTCTGGTAAAGCGTGGTTTGGGGTTTTTTAACATCTGCATGAACAGGTCTTAGGAGGTTGATTTTTCTTTCTTTCTTCTTCTTTTTCCTTTTCCATGTAAATCCATGAAATCATGGACACATTTTATTCTCCTGTGTACTCTGGCAGTTGCCTCACAACCTTATTCCATTGGATGCTGTTTATTCTTTCCTTCTGACTCTAGACTTCACTGGCAGATTGTCAAGGTTCCTGTGAAGGGATTTATGAGTCTCATTATAAATAGAGTGGTTAAAAATCTGACTGGTAAACAGAGCTTGTAAGGCAGACCGCAAGCAAATATTTATAAAGAGACCCTTACCTCTTTGACCCAAAAGTTGTATTTCAATTTGGAAACATTGGGATGACACTGAAAACCCTGTGGTAATTTTAGGGTTTGGTGTCTGTACCCAGGTCACTGTAAGTGCTATAGGTTATTGTATGTTTCAAGCACACTTACGATCACAGGGTTTAATCATTAGATATCATTAGAAATTATTATACCACTAGGATTTGAAAACTGGGGGGTCATGAAAACCTTCGTGGATTTTGCTTATCACACAGTTTCAGGGCTCCAAGAGTCAGTTGAAGCCCTAACCATTACATTAACATATTACAGTATGGGTACTTCAAGGGCCTTAGTAGAAACTCCAGAGTTTATGTTAGGACGTACATAACTAGAAGTCCTAATCAAAGTTTAGAAGGATAAAATTACACTTGAAATAGCTAAATTATATAAAAACAACAGACAGCAGAAATAAGTTAAAAAAACAAACAAAAATACTAATTCAAATTCATGGAAAATATTCAAATACCTTTCCAGAGTAAGAAGTCAACACTTTTTAGCTTTATTTATTGTGTTTGTGATGATAGGATACAAGAGAAGATGACTGCAACTCAGAGGAGAAAGGGAAAAGCTAGATAATTTTGAACTTTGGAATATTAAACTTTGAAATATTGTCAATAATTCAAGCTGCGCAAACAACCACAGTGCATTATTTCATTGCACGACCCAGGTTTAGGGATAGATCCTGTGTAACATCCTTATGTTTTTTGTGAGAGGGAATTATATTTGTGATGTAGTTAATACTTCATTCTTTTGATAACATGTTTTGTCCAACACAGTGATGGCAAAAAGGAAGATGCACTAGATGACATCCAAACTACACCTCTTCTTACAGTAGAAGCACTGTGTGTTATTGATTCAGGTGGCTACTTGCAATTCATCATTCCTTCGAATAGAAATGGCTTAAGACTGGACAGAAGATAAGTGAAATGCAATGAATGTAACTACTGCAAATAGAAAACTGCAGTGGAGGAAGAAGACTGTTGTCCATCCAGGAGCTTTGGGCTTTTTGAAATACAGTGGAGTCGTATCATACGTGCATTTAACTTACGCAAATTCAAGTATACGCAGGGTGGGAGGAGGGGCGGGGGCTTGAGTTTGCACGTGGCGCTGCCACTTACCTGGAGGCCCATTATGGTGGACCTAGCGCCCAGCCACACAGCTCCAGGCACAGCTCCATGGTGGCGGCGGGAGGTTTTGGAGGCAGAGGCAGTCACCGCTGGCATGGTAATTTTGACTATACGCAATTTTCGCCTTACACGCTGACTTTAGAACCTAACCCCCGCATAAGATGCGACTCCACTGTATATCCACAATTGTAAGTGTAGGTGAGCCAATTTTTTAAGGTTCTCTAAAGCAGCATTTCTCAACCCATGGGGCATGACCCAAAAGTGGGTTGCAAGAATATATGAAAGAGTCATGGACAAACTTTAAAAAAATGATTTCTCCTTTAAAGGAGAAAAGCATGGGAAATGGTGGGTCTCCCCTTTTGGGCTGGCAGAGTTGCAGCTTGCAAGGGGCTGCTTGGGGCTGAGGGGAGCAGGAGGAGGGCAATTAAATAGAGGGTGGCAGCCAGGCAGTGTGGAGAATGGCTCCCTCAGTTTCCTGCAGGTAAGTCTATGGTGCAGGGTGGGGAGGAAAGGGGACACATAGACTATGTGTCAGGGGGGTGGGAGGGCACAAGTGACACCCCACCTCCTCTCTGGCCTGAGGGGAGTGGCTGCTGGACCATGGTGGCAGGGTACAGCCACGGCCCAGTGCATGACCAGCTGGCAGCGGGAGAAGGTGAGGGCAGTGCAAGCCCTCCCTCCTTCCCCCCCTTTCCATTGCTCCTTGTGCTGCTGTCCCGCACTGAGTCCCGTCCACTGGGCCATGGAGGCGGCTTGTGCTCATGCTGGTCAAACCAGGCTGCAGCCCACTTTGCCCACTGTGGATGCATAAATCAGAGGGAAAGTGTGCTTCCCATGCACCACATCCCTTCCCATACATATCCACCCCCTGCCTCACATGAGACAGGTTGGGAGTGAGGGGCACCGGCAGGGCCAGGGGGCTGTTTTCTACTATTTACTAGGTTGGGACTGGCCAGTGATGTTTACAATTGGGTCGTGATACAAAAAGGTTGAGAACCACTGCTCTAAAGTCCCATCATTATGTAGCAACCTTCTATTTCGTATTATGTTCCATAGGCCTGTCAAGACTTCCATATGAAGCAGAACTGTCCCGTTTTCAGGTTTTTTCTTTGCCAGCTTTCACAAGTCTCCAGTCAATTCCTCCTTGAATTCCATAACCTATCCAGGCTTTTGTCCCAGTATTCTTAATTGGGCATAAACAGTAGGCACAGGAGAGTCCTTTCATTCCTCCATTGCTGCTGAGTTCCCTTCTGTGGTCACATACATTCGATAGATCAAGCAGTGTTGCAGATTAGAATGACTAGCAGTGAAAAGTGGGCTAGCAGATTGTAGGTGTGTGATGCTTTCCCACAGTGGGTTGAACTGGAAGAAGGTGAAGAACAGGTGATAAAGGACAGGCATAGAAACAGAACCCAGATTTTCTGTCCATTTCCAGCAGTGTATGCCAAATAAATATATCTGTGAAATAGATCTAAAATAAGTCAATAAGCCCTAACTCTTTAAAATGCTGAAGATATGGAATATGTATGTCATTCTTTTAGGAGAATAAGCTTGTCTCCTAATGCTGTTCTCTGCTCTGCACCATGAAGCTGCATGAAATGTGAGATACTGTGCATTGTTGCTGTTGCAAATGCAAACCTGCATTTGAAAATCTCCCCTTTCACAAGACGAGGAAAGATTTTCTTAATGTTCATTACTGCATATTAATACCTTACTGCTTGGATCCCTTCACTGCATTAGACTGCATTAGACAGAGCATTGTCATTCCCTCTTCCCATCAGTTGAAATAATCAATTATCCTAAATTGCATTACCTCAAATTAAACGGGGAAGAATATGGGCTCTAGCTTTGACAATCAAGGCTTGCTTTAGATAATGCTGTTAAGCACTTAAAACAGCAGAGCAAGATGTCCAAGCTGTTGTCATGTGGCAAATCAGAATAGGAAGACACAATTGGATTATTCTGCAGTAAGAGTGTACCTATTTCATGACAGAAGATTACTCACTTTGTAATAGACTTCTGTGTTGACTTCAAGGTGTTAATGGATATCAGAGATGTGCTTCTAAACAGAAGGCATCAATTCACTTATATTTTTTGATATTTCTGTGGTGCCATACTTGTTTGTGAAACTGTAAAGAGAAATAAAATGACAGATTCCAGCAATATGGATCTTAACATTGAAATGAGATATAATGTAGTAGGGCAGGGATGAGAAATTATTTGGGCTAGAGGGCCACTTAGGGAGTTGTGATGAGCTGTTGCAGGCTGGGGCAGCAACTCCCTGCATCCTTCCCCTGCAGCAGCTCACCAAAACTCTATAAGTGGCCCTGTACTGTCACTGCCCAGTGATCCCAGTCCTGGCCTCAAGGTCTTCATGGAGATTGGCCTGGGAGCCCTGTGGGCAGGGAATGCTCAGCCTGGTGGATGGGATGGGGCTGCAGGCAGGTGGGAGTGGCATCTGGGAACAGGATGGATGGGCAGGACTGTAGCCAGGGCTGGGATTGTGAGATAGTGACTGTGCAGGGCTGGGGCCTAGGCCACAGCCACACTCAGCTATCTGCATGCCCATGCCTGTGAAACCAGTGACTGTCACAGGGACATGCAGGCAGTGGATTGTGGCTCTGCCCCAGGCCCCTGTACTGTCACTGCCTTGTGATTTTGGCCTTGGCCCCAGTTCTGCCCACCTGTCCTGCTCCCAGACACTGCTCCCAACCCACTCACCGCCCCACCTCCTCTACCTGGCTGAGCATGCCCTGCCCATATGGATCCTGGGCCAATCTCCAGGGACACCCCATCCGCCCACTCTATCCAGTATCCCTGGTAGTGTGTGCAGGGCAGACGGGACAGGCTGCCACCACTAAGGCTGCCAGGAAGTGGAATCCAGTTGCTGCACCACCCCAGCTCCATTGCACTCCTGGGGGTGGTGGGGACCAGCCTCATGCACCGTGGCCCAGGCTGCCCCCCACTTCTGGGCCTGGTGAGGCTGAGGGACCCACCGTAGGCCAGATAAAATCTCTTGGAGGACCAGATCTGGCCCGTGGGCCATGTTTTACCCATCTCTGTAGGGGATGATGATAATTGTTGGCAGGTTAGGAAGGGACATACACAAGTGAGTGATAAGACTTTGGAAGATCTTGAGCTTTGCTTATTGTTACATGTATTATGACAGTTTATCTTTGGCATAGTAAAAAAACCCCCCACATATAACATTTTAGGTATTGCAGTTAATATTGAGAATAAAGGCTCTGGTGAGAGTCAGTGTTGAAAGGAGGCCTAGAAGATGTGAGCCTTCGGGATTTGAAGGAGATGAGTTAGTACATGGTATGCAGGATAAGTAGAGATGCTGTAGACATGAGGCCCTGTGGGAGAAGGGATAGAACCTTATCCTCAGTGGCTAAGAACTTTAGCAATTATATTCCTACAAAGATAGTTCTTGTGCCTTACTCTAAAGAGATGGCACTATTCCTAAGGACCAGCACACCCAGTGACCCCATTCAGTTTTATCCATTTCCCATGATGGTTTTTCCCTTCTTGCACTTAAGCGCAGGGTGCAGAGAGGGACTGTGGTAGGAAAAAGGGAGTGAGCAAGCAGATATTCAAGAGGGTTTGGGTTAGGAGTCCTGGGTCTGCAGCAGTCAATAGTTGGTAAAATTGGACAACATGCTGACAGTAGTGGCAAGGAGTCCATAGAGTCAGTTGTGGCTAGGGAAAAAAAGCATCAAAAGGG
>NW_005841929.1:2004917-2006631 GCF_000455745.1 Alligator sinensis | reverse complement strand
ATAGGGGCCTATAAATCTGCATTGAGGCTGCTCCAACAAGCTGTAATTAGAGTGCATTGGAGCAGACTCGATTAATTAAGCCTGCTGGAGCATGGTAATTACTAGGGGTGTGCAAAATGGCCCAAATCAGGAACAGCGATTTGATTCATTGATTAGGATCACTGCCCCGATTCGATATAGCCAAATCTGAATCTGAAGATTCAATGCTGATTCGGAGAATCAGCAATTCGTCCATAGACAGCTTTAAATGTTTTTTCTACATACCTCGAGGTAGCAGGTGACGCTAGTGAATGCTGTGATGGTGGGGTGGATGGAGCGTCCCACAGGAACGCCCGGGGGGGGCGTGCCCTCCTGGCTCAGTGATTGGCTTCTTGTCCACTTCTGGGTCTGCTGCCGAGTGTGCAGGGGACCCACCCACGCTCCTGTGGGACACTACTTGCCCCACCATTACAGTATTCAGGAGCTGCCTAGTACCTTACATAGATCTCATAGACATTAGGGCTGGAAGGGACCTTGGAGGATCATCGAGTCCAGCCCCCTGCCCCAGGTGCAGGAAGTCAGCTGGGGTCAAAGGATCCCAGCAAGATAAACTTCGAAATGTTTCTTAAAGGAGTCCAGAGTAGGTGCTTACACCACCTCTGGTGCAGTCTATTCCAGGCCTTAGGGCTCGGACAGTAAAGAATTTTTTCCTTATGTGCAGCTTAAAACAGTCTCGGAGGAGTCTGTGATTGTTCGACCATGTCGCCCCTTGGGGGGCTCTGGTGAACAGGTGTTCCCCCAGATCCTGATATACACCCCTTATATACTTATAGGCAGCCACTAGGTCCCCTCTGAGCCTTCACTTTTCCAGGCTGAAGAGTCTCATGGCTCTCAGTCTCTCATCATAGGGCCTGTTCTCCTGCCCTCTGATTATATGCGTGGCTCTCCTCTGGACTCTTTCAAGCTTTTCCAAATCCTTCTTAAATTGTGGAGCCCAGAATTGGATGCAGTACTCTAGCTGTGGCCTCATCAAGGCCGCGTACAGCAGGAGGATGACATCCTGGGATTTGCTTGAGCATCTATGGATGCAAGCTAGAGTTTTGCTCACTTTACAAGCTGTGACATTGCATTGGTGGCTCATGTTCATCTTGTCATCAATCATGACCCCCAAGTCCCTTTTGGCTGTGGTGCTAGCAAGCGTAGCACTGCCAAGCCTATAAGCGTGCTGCAGGGTTTTTTTCCCCCAAGGTGGCGTACCTTGCATTTTTTGGTGTTGAACACCATCAGGTTTTCCTCAGCCCATTTTCTGAGCCTGTCAAGGTCAGCCTAGATCACCAGCCTATCCTCAGGTGTGGATGCTTTACTCCAAAATTTGGTGTCATCAGCGAACTTGGCCAGTCCGCTTCTGACACCAATGTCTACATCATTAATAAAGATGTTAAAGAGTATAGGCCCAAGGATGAAGCCTTGGGGAAACCCAAGGCATACCTTGAGGTATGTAGAAAAAACATTTAAAGCTTTGTCTATGTCTGAATCTTTCCAAATCTCCGAATCGACTTGGAGGATTCCAATTCTATTCAGAGAGATTAAAAGGTCTCCTGATTCAATTCGGACTCAGAGATTTAGCCACCAAATCCAGCCAAATCTCTGCCAAATTCATAGATTCATAGATGTTAGGGTCAGAAGGGACCTCAATAGATCATCAAGTCTGACCCCCTCCATAGTCAGGAAAGAG
>NW_005841929.1:1976562-2004664 GCF_000455745.1 Alligator sinensis | reverse complement strand
CAACCACAAGGTCTCCTCTCAACCTTCTCTTGCGGAGGCTGAAGAGGTCCAGGTGCCCTAGTCTCTCCTCGTAGGGCTTGGCCTGCAAGCCCTTAACCATACGAGTGGCCCATCTCTGTACCCTCTCCAGGTTATTCACAACCCTTTTGAAGTGTGGTCCCAAAACTGGACGCAGTACTCCAACTGCGGTCTGACCAGTGCCTGATAGAGGGGAAATATCACCTCCTTGGTTCTGTTTCTCATGCACCTGCTGATGCATGATAAAGTGCAGTTAGCTTTGCTGATGACTTCGTCACACTGACAACTCATGTTCATCTTGGAGTCCCCTAGGACTCCAAGATCCCTTTTCATTTCTGTGCTACCAAGCAGGTCATTTCCTAGGCAGTAGGTGTGCTGGACATTTTTCCTCCCTAGGTGCAGCACTTTGCATTTCTCCTTGTTAAAGTGCATTCTATTGTTTTCTGCCCATTTGTCCAACCTGCCCAGGTCTGCTTGTAGTTTTTCCCTGCCGTCCGGCGTGTCCACTTCTCCCCACAGTTTTGTGTCATCTGCAAACTTGGACAGAGTACACTTCACTCCCTCGTCCAAGTCGCTGATGAAGACATTGAAGAGTATCGGTCCAAGGATCAAGCCCTGCGGAACCCCACTGACCATGTCCTTCCAGGTGGATACCAACCCATCCACCACCACTCCCTGGGTTTGACCCTCTGGCCAATTTGCCACCCACCGGTCTGTGTAATCATCCAAGTCACAGCCTCTTAACTTGTTCACCAGTATGGGGTGAGATACCGTATCGAAGGTCTTCCTGAAGACTAAGTAGATGATGTCAACCCCTACTCCTCTGTCCAGGTGTTTTGTAACCTGGTCATAAAAAGAGACTAGATTAGTCAGGCATGATCTACCTGCTACGAACCCGAAATTGAAATCAGGGACTGAAGCTTCGCACAGCCCTAGTCATTACCATGCTCCAGCAGACTCCAGTGTCACATGTATCAGTGTCCCTGTGCTGAAAAATGGCGGTGGGGGCACTTTAACTAAAGCTTGTTCGGTGAGCTTTAGTTAAAGTGCCCCCTCCACTATTTTTCAGTGCGGGAACACTGATATACTTGAAGCTCCAGGCATTTGAAAGCCCTGACCCCCACCTCCCTGAACATGGATATAAATGCCCATTGGTACTAAAAAGTCTAGAAGGTTTTCCAGTGCTGATGTCAGAAAATTAAGCCAGGTAAAAGAATTTTCTATCTAGTCCATAATCAAGAAATCTTAGCAGAATACATGTAAGGTAGCTCCAGAAATTCTGAGCAGACTAAGCTAGCAGGAACTAAGGAATTTTCTCCATTCTTTGTGGGGCCTTATGCAGCAAGACATGATCACTTTCTCTATATATCATCTGGACTGGAGGAAGTGAGCAAGCTTTCTGTCCACACACTGGGGCTACTTCCCTGCTACTTCAAGGCTAAGTACAGACATTCAAAAAGCACCAAGGCAAAATTGATCTAAGTTACGCAGTTTTCTGTAAGCAGAGTAGGTTAGATTAGTAGCGAACAGAAAACATGTTCGCACTTTGGTTAGGGGGGCAGGTTGCCTGCACTGGCCGAGGCCAGCAGGTTGGGGGCACTCCTGCATGTCTCCAGCATGTCTCCAGCATGCCCCATAGGCTCTCCAGGCTGCCAAAGACTGCCATGTACAGCTGAATGCCCGGGTCATCCCTGATTAGCTGCCAGGCATGGGCAAGCATGTCCTCCTCCACATGCCACCTAAACTGTCAGCCATAGGCATCTGTCAACTGCAGGCAGGCAGTGTGGGGGGGGGGGAACGGAGGCATGTGTGTCCTTGCATGAACCCCATCATGAAGCACCCCACGATGTATACATGGACCTGACATTGAGCCTAGGAGAACCCTTGTGAGTGGGCGCAGTACCATGGAGCCTAGCCAGGCTGCTGGGCATGAGCAAGCTTTCTTCCCCCACTCTCTCCTCCCCTCCCCCTGCACTGCCTGCCTGCAACTGAAAGATGCCTATGGCTGACAGATAACATGGTAGGGGACCGGGGAGTGCTTGCCCATGCCTGGCATCCTGGGTGGACATCATGGTGCTGCATGTGCTTGCGGGGCTTCTTCTGGGCTCAGCAAGTCTATTTGTACATCCTGGAGTCTTTCATAACAGGGTTTGTGCAGACACAGAAGGTTCCCTTCCCCCCTGTGCTGCCTGCCTGCAGCTGACAGCTGGCCAGAGGCAAGAGGTGGGGCTGCAGAAAGGGTATTTGCTGACTCGGCTTTCTGAGAGCTCAGGGGCAGGGCCCACTGGGCTCCAGCCCGCAGTCAAAGCAGCTGATCATGCAAGAGGTGGCTAGCAAGGAGCTGCAAAGCAAGATGGTATTCTGGCAGGCAGTGACCTAACATGAATTGATAGGGGATCTGGAACAGAAGTTCAATTCATCAGTCTAACCTAAATTGATTAAGTTTAAATGAACACTGATCCAGGTGTATCTTAGGCCAGGTTCCACCATTTTAAAACCATTTTTAAACCAGTCTATGCACTGAACTTCTGTTTTGATATGGGTATAGACTGGTTTCCAATCACTTTTACAAAAGTGTAATGTCTGTACCTGGCCTAAGTTTCATAACAGGAGTGAATTAACCTTGTTGCTGTCCCTTTCTGAATCAGAAGGCTTGATAATATTATTATTCCAAGAAAATTTCAAATTTACCCTTTTTCTGGGTTGTGACATTAATAGAAAGAAAAGTTCTTTGTAATACCAGGATTTTCAGTATCCATACAGCTTGTGTGATTTTTTTTTTTTTTGCTAGTATACAAAATTTGGTTGATTGTAATGAGATTTTTCTGGACTAACCATTTGGATTTTGCTGCAGCTTTTTTAATTATGTAAATTTGCAATCATGCCACAAAATTGGCATTTGGAACTAGTAAGTAATTGTATCAGACTGTTTCCAAAATGTAGTGGAGCAGATATCAGAGCTTTTGGATGGCTGAAAAGGTCCACACTTAAGTTTCTGCTTTACCTGAAGCCTTTGAATTTGAGCTTTTTTATTGACTTTCCATATCAAGGTAATTCTGAATGTCTTGGTGACTGGAATTCTGGTTCTTAGATTTACTCAGTAATTTGCACTATACCTTTGGTTAATCCAATATCTCCACCTACATGGTTTTTATGTACAGTACAGTCACGTCATAAACGCATTTAACTTGCGTGAATTCAACTTTATGCGGGGTGGGAGGGGGCGGGGCTTCAGTTTGCAGCGGCGGCGGGAGGTTTTGGCAGCGTGGTGGTGGCCTGGTGGCACGCAGCCATCCCCCCCACCACCCCGTGCTGCGCCGCTGCCGCCAGCCGCACAGCTCCAAACACGGCTCCACGGTGGCGGCGGGAGGTTTTGGAGGCAGAGGCAGTCACCGCTAGTCAAATCGCTGGCGATTTGACTATATACGATTTTTGGCTTACGCACTGACCTCGGAACCTAACCCCTGCGTAAGATGCGACATGCCTGTACTTACTGTTTTAGTCTCTAAGATCACAGGAATTCCCATGCTGGAACAAAATAAACATATAGTCAATTAACCTTATACTGACATTGTCTGAAATTGAATGATTTAATGAAGATAAAATCTTTACCATACCCACCTATTGCACACCTAGACAATTTTACAGTACTGTATCTGAAAATCTATTTATTTTTTACTTCTAATAGGCAAGTTAGGGTTTCGGTATTAGAGATGAAAGATCTGAAACCCTAAGCAAGCAGAACAGACTTCAGTCTAAAGTCCTTGGTATTTTTCATTTGAAGTCAATGGCATTACAACAGAGAGGAAATTGGGCTGCCTTTCCTCTTTCTATCATCCTTCAGTCCTGCTGTTTTAGATTTAATCTTACAATAGTAAAAATGTTTTTCCTTTGGTTACATTTCTTATGTTTCCTCTCCTGTAGCTATTATATATTTTAGCTTTTTGTGATCAATTCAGTTCAGTAATGACTTACTTTGGGTCTCCTACCCTTGTCTGTCTTGCCTGTTTATATAAAGACCATGTGGGAAAAGGGACAATCTCTTAATATGTTAGCATATGGTGAATGAATTTATACATATGCTTTACTGTGGAGTAGACCAATTAGCTCTATAATGAAGATTCACTGTGTGCCTGTATTAGGGCGCAATAAATTAATTAACTACACTGTAAGATAGTACTGTTAGGGACAATAATATCTTACGGTGGATCAATTTACTGCACATGTATATGGTGACCATGGTCATAAATTTTGCCCAGTCAGCCCAGCCAGGAAGGGGCCTGCTCCACCCTGAGTCAAATTGCTGCTGTCCCAGGTATACATGTAGTAGGCCTGTGCGAATAGGGAAGTATTCAATTCCTATTCAGCCGATTCGGAGGACAGTGATTTGATTCAGAGATTCTAATCACTGTCCTGAATCGATTTGGTGCTGATTTGGAGAGATTCGGAGATTTAGCCATAGACTATAATGGGGAATTACTGAAATGCCTATAACTTTATCATTTTTTGGCTGAGTCAGATAAAAATTACAGGCTTGCTATCCCCTGCTGAGGCTATGAAGCCTGCCAGGTTTCGAGGAGATAGGTGCAGGGGTTTCTGAGAAACTGGACCGTAGGCTGCTGACAAGCAAAATTCATGACGTGTATGACACTGTGTGTATTAAGGCACACCCTCACTGGCGCTGGGGCCTCTACATGACATGGTAGTGTGCCCCAAAGAGGTCTCCTCCTCCCCTGCAGCCTCAGTCTGGTCCACCACTTTAAATAACAAATAAGCAGTGCACTGCAACACAGCTGCACTAGCATCTCAGGCAACCAAACTGTGACAGAGCCTTTCTTTCCTTTCCTGCAGGAGTTTCTTCTCCAGCAGCTGCCAGAGAACTAAGATGTGCCTACAGCTCTTCATCTTTCTGGTCAGCTGACCCGGGACAGGTGCTAGGGGTGTTGGTCTAAGGACATGGCACATGCAGACAGGGTTATTTGGGTCAATCTGGTATCTTTTGTCAGAATTTCTTTAGCTAGGGCGCTCAGGTCCCCTGCTACCAGATCCAGCTCTGGCAGTGGGAGGCTCACACTAGGAGATGAAATTGGGGTGGAGGAGACTGTCATTCTGCTGCTGGTGGCTATTTCTGGTGTTAGGGGAGGTGGTGCAGGTGCATGGACAGGTACTGCTCCTACCTCCTTGCTTCCACTGGCAGCAGAAGACTCATGGCTGGCAGGGAAAGGGGGGGGGGGGCGGCTTGCAGCTCTAGCTCTCCCTCTACCCCCTCTAGCCCCTCTCCTTCCCTTGCCAGAACTCCGGGCACCTGCCTTTCCAGCATGCTTCATATTAATCTTTCCTGTGCTGGAAAATGTGTCTAGGTATGTAACTAACTGATAATATATCTCTTCTTCTTCTCTGATGTATGACTGTGTCTGACTTCTTCTTTTGTGTTGTGTTTACTGCTGTGTGTGTAACTAAAATAATATCTCTTCTTCTTCTTCTCTAATTTAGGACTGTCTGACTTCTTCTGTGTTGCGTTTAATAATCTAAATCTCTATCTGATGTCTTCTTCTCTGTTGTCTTTAGTCTGTATGTAACTATAACTAATAATAACTATATATAATCTCTTCTTCTATGCCTGTCTGACTTCTGTGTTGTGTTTAATCATCTGAATCTCTATCTGACTTCTTCTGTGTTGTCTTTAGTCTGTATGTAACTATAACTAATAATAACTATATAATCTCTTCTTCTATGTTGTGTTTACTAATATCTGACTTCTTCTTCTATTATGTATGTGTGTGAGTGTATGTGCTTCCCTGCACAGTGATAGATCACACTGACAGGGAAAACATAGCTTTCTTTTTTAAAATTGGGGAGGGGGGGCGGAGGCGGGAAACAAGAACAAATATAAATGGAAAGAAATGGATTGGATAGGGATAAGTAGAAGGATTCTAGTTGGTAAGCTATATCCAAGGCTTTCCAAAAACAGAAAGTAGCAGGAGACTGACTAGGTAGGAAGCCAAGCCAATCCAGTACCTTTCAGGCACTGTTGCTCAGGCAGAAACAGCTTACAAAAGGCACAGAAAGCCTGCAGACAGAGGCTTATATGCTGTTTCTATGTCCCTCCCCCAGAGCACTGTAATTGGAAGGCGACTCAGGGAAAGAACACAGTCACTGGCCAGCTAGAAATGCCAGTCTTTCTCCCCCTGCTCCCCTTCCCTCTTTTCAGTTTCTGTTCCTCTGAAAGAATGCCTTCTGAATCTCCAAATCTTTTCCGAATTGACTCGGAGGCTCTGAATCGATTTAGAGTTTTTTCTTCTTCTCCCAATTTGATTTGGATTCAGTGATTCAGCCTCCGAATCAAGCCGAATCTTTTCCAAATTGAATCGTAGACTGAAGCTTCGCACACCTCTAACATATAGACACTGCACTCGGGAGCAGTTGACTGCTGCTTGAACTGCTTCAGAGTTAATTGCATTGCATTATTTGCATGAGTAGATGCACCCAGTGTCTACTAAGATGGGGCTCTGAGCTTTCTTAAAGACCTTTAAGGGACACTGTAGTAAAAAATTTTATTGAACAATAACAATCAACTCCACACAGGATTTGGGGATATATGGTATGAAAAGTAAAGATTTAGAAAAGCATTTAAGTATGTGTTTAAGTCCATGCTTATTCAGGAAAGTACTTCAACATTCTGTCCCTTTAACTGCAATGGGACTGCTGCATAGGCTGCAATTTAATCATGTGTTAAACTGCTCTCCAGAAATATGAATTTAAAGTTGTGCTAGTCTGCTGTGCATTTTTTTCAAATGAGAGCCCTTATTAAGATGTAAGTTGTTATCACACTATTCTCCTTTGTTACATGGCAAATTGTATGGAAAAATAGTTGGAGAAATAAAGAGCCAAAAGGACAGGAAAAGTAGGATAATTGACAAACACCAGTCCCACCAATAAATCCCCACCGAGGGTAGATCTCATTAAAATTCACTGTAGAACTGAACTGGATAATCTCCTCATTGACTTCTACTTTGCATAAAAAGATAGTTGCTGTATCTGTCAGTGAAAGAGGAAAATCCCTGCCATGCAGCTGAATTCTTTTCCTTATTAACCTCTGAAAAAGTCTATTTACACCCCATGTTGTTTCTCCAAACTTGGCATCATAAGGGTAAGGAGATGAATATATTTTTTAAAATTCCTTCAAAAAGTCACTGCAGATTAAGATAGACGGTTTTGAGGCTGTGCAAGGATCCTAGCATTGTAACTAAATGGAACTGTATTTAGCCTATTGATAAGTAGAGGATTTTCCCTGTCATCTTTGCTGGTGAACTATATTTTTTTATTAAGATGAAAGAGTCCAGGAGAAATTGAATCTTTTGAAGGTCAGTTTTAGAACCAAACAACTTGAAATAGCCATGGTTTAAGCAGCTTTAACTGATACAGTGTTCAACACAAATTATCCTGATACATTGATCACTATAACTTGATCTACATAATGTCATCTCATTCAACTGTGTAATGTAAAACACGGTCCCAGTGGTTTGTTATGTTAGAGTAAATAATGTGAAAATAAATTAATGGGCAGAAGGCAGGTGGTACAATTCAAGGCAAATTACAATTTCATTTTTCAAATGACTGCTGTTGATGGCAATTATTCTATGCATGTGTTTGTAAAATAAAATATATCTGAGGTATTTTTCAGACTTGCAAAACAAAATTGTGTATGTTATTAGACAACCATTAATCATAGTGTATTTAAATAGGAGAACAACTTGATCTTACTTAAAGGTTAGAATAGATTATTTTTAGCAAACTGGATCTGGGAGCTGGGATTAGAAGATGGTTTTTATTAATGGAAAACTGAAAAAGAAATATCCTCTCTGCGCCCATCTGGCTTTGAATGCCCACTCGTGTGCTGCGTTGGTCCGGGTGGTAGAGGGTGTACACCCTGTAATGTCATGGGTTCCCCGAGGTGGGCTTCGGTTGTTCCTCAGGTCTTCTCCAAACTTGCCACGTCTTTGAATGTTATATCAGTGTGGGGTTTGGCCTTGAAGTTCCCCTCAGGGATGACCATGCCGCTTGCAGGATGTTCGTGGGTCTCCACCTCCCCTACACCCCAGCCTTACGCCAACCTCTGGTGGGGTGCCAGATCTTGACATAGCAGCCTCTCCAGTGTAGATATTCCTCATGCCCAATCGTATCCCCCTCTATCCTTGGGGAAGGATAGTTAGCTGGCCCAGACTCTAGGCCTGCGATCCCCTTGAGCTGGTCGGCTCTCTTCTTGGGGTCTGAGGGTGCCCCCGTCGAGCAGGGGTAAAGGAATAAAATGAAAAAAGAAACCAAAAGAAGGGACACAGAAGGCTCCCTATCCGGTGTCCTACCGGCTTTCTCAGCCTTCCTGCCTGAATTTGGCAGTGCTCCCCCGACACTGGTCCTGCAGAGCTCTGCTCTCTTCTCCACTCCTAGCCCAGCTCCCTGACCTGGTCCCTGGGAGTGGTCAAGTGGGGACACCCTTGCTTCCCCATGGTTGGCTTCAGCCTCTCCCTTGGGCTCCTCGTCCTGGTTGCGCCGCTGCTCAGTGCTTCCTCGGCAGCACAAGGGGGAAGTTCCTCCCAGCACTCTGCCCCTCCTGGGGCTCGATTTCAGTGACCCCGGTGTGAGGAGCTGTTGGTGCTCCTCTAGCTGCCTCTCGCTTGGACATTTCAAATTCGCACCGGTCTCACCTACTACCGGCACGGAGAATCTTCGCCTCTTCACTGGCTCTCTCTTCCCTACTGCCGGCAGCTGTTTTTATTCCTGCTTCTCTCTCCCCTACTGCCGGCAGCT
Organism: Alligator sinensis; assembly: GCF_000455745.1. Lineage (NCBI taxonomy): Eukaryota > Metazoa > Chordata > Crocodylia > Alligatoridae > Alligator > Alligator sinensis. The sequence continues at coordinate 1,995,838 of NW_005841929.1, read as the reverse complement.
GTTTTTATCCCTGCTAGCCAGTGTGTCCTTGTGACATCACCCACTGGCTTTAATTGCATAAATGCGTGGCTTGTAAACCGCATGGGCTTTTCTTTTGGATCTTCTAGCACCGCTCCTCCTGCAGGTAACTATTTTGTGTTTTCTTTCTTTATTTCACTGTTTTTCCCCGTGTCGGGTCCCACGAGCAGGGCTTCCCGGCCCCTCCTCTCACTATCCCCAGGATACTCTCTTCATTGGCAGGGATGGATTGCTATGTAGTTTCCTTAATACATTACTGAGCTGAAATATTATATAAACTATCAGTAATTAATTAATAAATGGTGTATAGAAAATACTTCCAGTGGAAACAAGGACCAGTGAAAGTTACAGCTTTTGAAAAAGTGTGATAATGTTTTAGGGACCTCAGTAGTCAACAGCTGATCTCTCACCATATTTAGTTATAATATTGCCTGCAAATATGGAAACTATTGGAGTGACCAGTTGGAAGGGGTTTTTAACAGAATGCCATAACGAATTTATTTTAATGATTAATTGTTACTTTTATTTTTGGTGATTGCTGTAATGCAGTGGTGAACATCTTTTATGCCCAACATATCTATTGCTTCTCCATTCTAGATCTGACTGATTTAACTGTCTGTCATGACTGATTTTTTTAAAGCCTTCCTTCTGTTGTTACCATTCTTCACTCACCCTTATTAGATGCATCTTCTAAGATTCATATAAATAAATAAACCCAGAGAAACTGAAATTATGATTTTCAGGTGAGCCTTAACTAACCAAGCCATGTACTAACAGAATTATTCCTTCAGCACTGAGGGAGCTGAGGTCTTCGGTAGTTTTGTTGTTGGGATGCTATCAAAGCGTGGCCTTTTTAAAAGGCCTGTGAGGAATGGGGGATGCTAGGTATTCTATTTGCTAAAACACAAGAAGTTTAATAAAGATGTCTTTGCAAGTTAATTGGGGAGGGAAGTGAACAGGAGACCCCTATTGGAGATCTGTGGGCAGAACTCCCTTATCAAAGTAACAGTTATAAGTGTTGGTGTTGGCACCTCCCCCATCCATTCTTGCTTTGGGGGTACTCGGGTGAGACAGTTTGAAGTTTCCATCTCCAAATAATTTCAAACCTGATTTTAAAAATTACAGATTTGATCTAAGACATGGAAGAAGCCTTGATCTCCTCTTTATTCTAATCAAACTGATTCATCCACACATAAAATCAATAAGAAAATGGAATAGGCAGACTGATCAGTTGGACCTTAATACCTGGAAAGATCATGGAACAGGCCCTCAAGGAATCTATTGTGATGCACCTAGAGGAGAACAGGGTGATCAGGAACATCCAGCAAGGATTCACCACGAACAAGTCGTGCCTGACCAACCTGATTTATTTTGCTGATATGGCGACATAGCAACAAAATCTAACCATGCGCATAGCGTAGTAGAGGCGATTACTGCACCGTGCTTTAGTACTTCTAAAAGGCATGTAGGCACACCCTGTATTCATAATAGCATAAAATTAAGACATATTTATTATTACAGAATTGGAACATACCCATCTGTTAAAAGTTTTGTTTTTAACTTATCAAAAATATGTGATAAAGAATTGTCAGAAAAATTTAATAGCTATCTATCATTGCTGTAAACCAGCCTTACCTCTGGGAGTAAGATTCTCCCTTCCCTGACTCTAATACAGGGGCAGGCAATTATTTCTTCTGGAGGACCGCTTAATGAATTTTGGTGAGCTATAGAAGCCCACAAGGGTGTCCCTGCCCCTTGACAAGCGCTCTGCCCCCTGGGCACTATTTTGGGACTGGGAGTCCTGCCCTCTAACCCCTGACCTTTGCCACTGGAAGTTCCTCCCCTTGCCCCCAGAAGTACTCCTTTTGGGAAGGGGGTTTGCCATCTTGGAACTGTAAAAATAAATAAATAAATAAATAAATTATATACTAAAAATCAAACATCCACAATAGCATATTTTAATCTTATTTTAAAATATTTTTGTCCTAATTTCTATGTGTTTGCATTGTGAGGTGTTTGAATAGTAGCTCAAAATGAAGTTTTACTCTTGTATATTGTGGTAGGGTGGTGGGGGTTGTGGGTGTGTGTGTATGTGGGGTGTGGGGGAAGGTGTGGGGGTTTATGTGGATGTGGGTGGGTGGATGGATATGGGGATGTGTGGGTGGGTATGGGTTTGTGGGGGGCAATGGGGTGTGTGAAGGGGAAGGGTGGCTGGGGTGGGTGCGTGTGGGGTGGGGTGATTGCATGTAGGAGTGGGTGGGGCTCCCCCCAGAGGCATGTGGGTGTGTGTGGGTGGGTATGGGGGGTGTGAGGGGGGGATGCAATGTTTGTGGGGTGTGTGATTGTGTGTGGGGGAGGGTGTGGTTGTGGGGTTTGTGGGAGAGGGTTTGAGGGTATGGGGGGATGTGCATAGGAGCCCCCTGCATGTGTCCCCCTGAGCCAGTCAGCACCCGTCTGTGCCCTACAACAGCCTGGTGCTCCCCATGCCTGCTCTGCACTGCATGGGTGTGGTGTGTCCTGCCACCTGCTGGGCACACAGTGGGGCTAGGGTGGCTCCTTCTGGCTATCACTGCCACTGGCCCAGCCCTGCACACCAGTGGGGACCCATGTGGGCAGCCCTGAACCAGTGTGCCCCATACCTGCTCTGGACTTGCTTGTCCAGACTCAGCAGCAGCAGCTGCAGTGGCTGGGCAGAAACTGTTGCTTGGCACAAGGGAAAAGTGGCCCTTCCCACTTACCACTGCTGGGCAGTTCTTGGTGCAGATGCCCAGAGCCTGTGTTGTGCCAGACAGCCCTGTGGTTCTGCAACCATCACCAGTGCCTCTGGGCTTCCCAGTGCAACAGCAGTGACATTGCAGAGCAGTTGGAGGGCAGCCCGGGCAGCGTTAATGGCAGCAGAGCTGCAGGGCAGCCCAGCACAGCATGGGCTCTGGGTGGCTGCACCAAGAACTTCCTGGCAGTGGCAAGTGGGAGGGGCCACTTTTCCCCCACGCCAAGCAACAGTTTCTGCCTGGCAGCCATCGCTGCTACTACTGCTTGGGCAAGTCTGGAGCAAGCATGGGGCATGCCAGGTCAGGAATGCGTACACAGGTCCCCTCCAGTACTGTGGGGCTGGGGCCAGCAGTGGTGGGAGCCTGAAGAAGCTGCTACTGCCTGGGCTGCTAGAAAGTCAATCCAGCTATGGAGCTGCCCCAATCCTGCTGCGTGCCCAGGAGGTGGCAGGATGTGCCAGGGCCAGACAGTGCCTGGGCCACGTGAGACTGAAGGACCTGCCCTGGGCCAGACAAAGCCCCCTCCATGGGTCGAATCTGGCCCGTGGGCTGTATTTTGCCTACCCCTGCTCTAACATCAGTTTTCTATTTGAATTTGGGCAATTTGCTTTACCTTTTTGCATGGATTCCTTCCCTGCATAGTGAAGATAACGGTATTTACCTGCCTCTTTGAGAGGCTGTGAGGATTAATTAGTTAATGTTTGTAAAATAATGGGAACTTTTCCCCCAGGGCTATATATGACTTAGAAATGAGAGGTCAGACCTAAAAATTGGACTGAATCTTTAGTATGGTTGCAGAAAATGCTAACCACAGAACAAGCCTGCCAGCCTTGCATTTATCACGTAAACAGCTGTTTTGCTAAATTGCAATTTTTTCAAAATAATACTTCAATTCAGCAATAATTCAGCAATGAGGTCTTAACAAGAAAGCACTAGATTCCATCTTGAATAGTTATACTGTCAAATGGTGTGTGAGAGATGAGTGTGAATACTACTGAGGTTCTGTAGTTCTATGACTAAGAGGGCTGCAGCTGACATCAGTAAAACTGTAACACAACAAGACTTGGGGGATTGATTAACAACAGACCTTTGGCAGATATTTAAGAGTGCCAGGAAGGCAGAGCGAAGCCTGTGGGGTAAATATATTGATATGATCTTCTTGCAGCTTTGCAGGCTCATCTAGATATTTAAAGCCTACGCAAGAAATGGAAATTGATTATTAAAATAGTGTATTGCGCATGAGCCCTGGTGATTGGCATCCTGCCAGACTCTGTCAACACTACAATTAGTCAGTGTCTGCTAAACAGATGTATGTGGCATTCCTTTAAATCATTTCCTAGGTTTACATCTTGTGGGATGGCAGGTAGCAGCACAGGAGCAAGAATGAAAAGTGCTGCTTGCCTGGGACTGTGTAAATCTGTATGGACCTACGTGCATGTCTCTGTCTATCAATCTAGGATATCCCTCCATCATACATAATTCTTTTGAGGGAGGCCAGCATCGCTACATTATACATTTTCAAAACTGACTTGCAAACACTGTTTTAGTACAAGTGTGTACCCAGGCAGCCTATGCCCTTCACCCTATTTGCATTCTAATATGAGTTAAATAATGTATATCTACATATCTGCTTTTAGACAATCAGTAGTGCTGTCGTAACAGCTAATGTGTGAAACAGTGCATATTGGAATCTGAAGCATCAGATTTCTTGTGAGCCAAACACACACACACTGTACCTACTGACAAATTATTAGAGTATGTGTATAGTATAATAAGATCAGTGGGGGAAAAGGAATGAACATATACTCAGTTATAAAATTTCTAATCTAAAATAATTTTGGCTCAGTAAAAATAATTCTCTATTAAATGTAATATGTTACATTTAACAGTATAATATTCAAAGTATAAAATCGAAGTGTAATTTCATTTTAAGATAGAACAGAGTCAGAATGACCTGACAAGTGGAAGTGCCACATATTACATTTTTTTGCATAATTTTTTATACTACCACCTTTTCCAAAATGTTTTCCTATGCTATATTCCATCTGAGACTCCATCACAGTGATGTGACAGTCTGCTAGTAGGATTTTTATGCTGTCTGCATCTAAGAATTTTCTAACATTAGCATGTCCCACTATTACTCTGTTATGTTTATCAAAGTCAAATTTATGATTAGCCAGAAAATTGTTCTTCCAACCTTGGGAGCCTGACATACAATACTTTGGTCCATTTGATGTGACCACACTACTAATGACCTCCCCCTTGAGGCAGAGTCTGGTTCCAGCTTCATTCATCACAGTACATATCTATTTTAATCACCTATAATTAGAAATGTTTTATCTTGTACAGCAATTCTCTCCATTCCAAACCACCTGTGTTTGTTTTCAGAGAGTATCTGAAGTGTTTTGATGCATATGAAGAGTACTCTTGAAGAAAATCCTATTGTTTTCCCTTTTTTAATGAATGCACATTCATGACACCATGAGAACTCTTATATTTTTCTAAAGCAGGGCTGTCCAACTGGCAGCCCATGGGCTGCATGCAGCCCACAAGGGATTAAATTGCAGTTTCCAGGCTCCCACCTGGTCCCTGCACCTCTCATTGCTCTGACTGCAGAAACTTGTGGGATCTCTGAGCTTCCTCTCCCTCCCTCCATTTTCCTCTTCTCCAACCTAGGGGAAAGGACAGTGTAGCCCACAGTGACATGGAAGAGGGGGAACCGTTGGCCTGGGGCACCTGAGAGATGATGCAGTGGGGGAGCTGATGGCTTTAGAGTGAGGCAAGGTGCTCAGGCATGTGGTACAGCAGGGGGCCTCCACCAATGTGGCTTCTGCTAGTGCAGCCTGTGTCGTGTGCGAACGCGGCCACTTAGAAGGTGGACAGCCCTGCTGGATAGCTAAAAATATGTTCCAGATTCCAGATAACAAGAGCAAATGTAGAGTTCTTCTCATGACAATGTTTGCAATATGCAGTATGCACTTGGCAATGACACATTATGCCACATAAATCTCTCATCTCTTAAAAGTAAATACCTGCCATGATGGGATGGGATATCTCTACCTGCACAGCTGTGTGCAAAATTTAAAAGTCATAAAGAAGCACAGGGCTTCATTTCTCTCACTTTGTTTTATTGACATGTCCTTTTGACCTTGGTGTTGATGGTCTCTCAACAAACATATTTCATTCCCCAACCCCTCCCCCTACACATTTTTTAAATTCATGAGACTTGTTGCTCTCCTATAGCTTTCTGGGAATTTGGTTTGCTCAATGCTTGCCTTTGATTCATATCCCTTGGATTCAAAATCCTCCTGCAGGGCTAGCGTTTAGGTTAAGAACAAGACATTATATGTATCCATTAGGGCTGTGTGAAGCTTCGGGTGCTGATTCGATTCAGAGCAGATTCGGCCCCATTCAGTGGCCGAAACTCTGAATCCAACTCGAATCAGGGGACCAATTAAAAGGTCTGAACTGATTCGAAGCTCTCCAAATCTTCAGAAAAGATTTCACCACTCCTGCAGTGGCCTGGGGCTTCAGGGGGCTCGTGCAGAGCCCCCCACGTGGTGGGGGGCAGCAGGGGGCAGCGGAGATCGCCCTGACAAGCAGGAACAATGAGTCCCTGGGTTTTTCTTGTTTTTTTTTCTTAAAGGGGTGGAGCCATGGTAGGCGGGCAGCCATGGGGGGGCTGGGACAATGGGGGGGTCAGGGGGCTTGTGCAGAGCCCCAAATGCAGCGTAGGGCAGTGGGGGGCAGCAGGGATCGCGCCCCTCCCCCCCCAGCAGTACCCAGTGAGTTGGGGCTTTTTTTTCTCCAAAGTGCCGGGAGCTGAGGCAGGCAGCGCAGCCATTGCCCGGCTGGGAGAGTGGGTGGGGGTGGGCCTGGATGAATCAGAGATTTGGAGTTTTGGCAGCAGCTGAATCTCTGAATCAGATTCAGCCAAATCGATTCAGAACAGTGATTCAAATCTCTGAATTGAATAACTGTCCCCCAAATCAGCCAAATCTGAATCTAAAGCGAATACTAATCACTTTGCACAGGCTTAGTGTTCATCAGCACTCAGTGAGACAGCTTAATTTTGTCTCTGAATTTTGAGGCTGCTAGCAGCATTACTATGATTATACTCAGGTAATATCCAAACATAAGGAAATGTAGGCCCTCTTCCATTTGATCTTATTAACTTAAAGTGAAGAATGTACAGAATTATAGTAGTAATACTTCTATTTATAAAACATTGTCTATTTGTTGATTTATTTTAAATAATTTAAAGCAAAGCAAAAGAGATTCAAAAGTTTGCCAACAGCCATGACATGCATAGGCAACACCCTTTAAAGACAGCTCCACCATCAACGCATGGTGGAAGGAGCACTTCCAAGAACTCCTGAACCAAAATTCTAATGTCAAAGACAATACAATACCAATGAAGCCATTCCACAGCACACTATTTAAGGACAACCTTGCAGATTCCCTTACTTATTAAGAGGCCTTGAAAGCCATTAAGCAGATGAAGAACAGAAAAGCATGTGGTCCTGATGGAATACCGGCTGAAATTTATAAGGAAGGTGGAAAAAAGGCTCTCTCACCAACTGCATATTGTTAGTATGATCTCTGGAAACATGAACAGATTCCTGGTGACTTGAGAGATGCCAGCATCATTATCATATTCAAGAAAGGAGATAGATCAGATTGCAGGAGTTATCATGGTATTTCACTCCTGTTCATAGTTGGAAAAATTCTCACCCAGCTTCTCCTCAGTAGACTCACTCTCTCACTCTTCTCACTGTGGAGATCTACCCAAGTCCCAGTGTAGTTTCAGCCCACTCAGGGGCCCAACTACAGGTTACACTTAAGGCATGCTAACTGATTAATATGTGACCAAGTGACCACTTAAAGTTAATCATGCCTTAAGCGGTCACCTGGCCACATGTTCAATCAATTAATGGTGTGATAAAAAGAGGAATAAATTTTAACGTGATTCCACGGAGTATGTATAATAACTTTATAGTTGCTTCCTGTCATGACATTAATTGAACATGTAGCCAGAGGTTCTTGTGGCTGGGAGCCCTGTCAGCTGATCAGAGCACCCAGTTGGGGGATGGCTCATGTGCACCCCTAGCTTGGGAGCTCCCAGATGACAGGGCTTCCAGCTGTGTGTGGGGGGGGGCATACTCCCTCACATTTGGGACACCACAGCTACTGCAGTCTCCCAGCTGCAGGGGTGCCCCACATGCCCCCATGGCTGGGAGACCACAGCTGCTGTGATCTTTCAGCTGCAGGGGCTTTCCAGGAAGACCAGCTGCTGTAATCTCCCATATAAAGGGGCATCCCGCACACCCCCATGCTTGTAGGTCACAGCAGCTGTGGTTAAAAGAATCTTTTTAACATAAACCAACTATGTTCCAAATCCAAGATAACAACACTTCCATTACCAATCTTGAATATGCTGACAATTTTGTCATGTGTGTTCTTTCAGTCAAAAAATCTTCAGGTTACTCCTTCTTGCTTCTGTTATCCATATGAAATGCTTGGACTTACTGTCAACTTAATGAAAACCAAGATACTTTACCAAACCAGCCCAAACCAACCAGCTGCGCCTTCCCTTTCCTACAAAGTAAATATAGACAATGATATTCAACTCTGGATAAAATCTGCCAGTGCTGCCTTTGAACATCTCTGAAATCATCACTTGTAGGTAAACAGAACAGTGGACAGACTAATTCATTGTGAACAAGGCGCAAGAGTAGCCCTGCAAAGAGGAGATTACATTACCTCTACCACATTATGACATGGGTACTAGGGCTGTGCGAAATTTCACCAGGTGTTTCATTTTGAAGCTGTTTCAGTGGATTTCAAGCTCAAAACAGCAAAATTGAAATGAAACAAAAGGATTCAAAACAGCTTTCAAATGAAATGGGGGCACTCAAAGCATTTAGAAAGTTTCAAAACATTTTGAGTTTCGAAGCTGGGCTTACTTGGCTTCAGCAGCAGTCCCAGATGGCAGCGGCAGCCTCCTCTTGTCCAGCGTGCAAATCCAGGGGCTCACAACCCAAAAGGGGTCTGGCACAGCCCAGCAGCCCTCCTGGGGGGTTCGAGCCCCTGGATCTGCGCCCCAGATGACAGGAGGCTGCCTGGGACCGGCGCTGGGCACAGGCTGCACCCAGCACTGGAAATAATTGCTCCTGCCACCTGTCTTAGGCAGCAGATGCAGCCTCCCCTCATCCGGTGCACAGATCTGGGGGCTCACACCCTCAGGAGGAGTCCAGCACACTCCAGCAGCCCTCTTGGGGGTGCAAGCCACTGGATCTGCATCCTGGATGAGAGGAGGTTGCCTGGGACTGGTGCTGGGTGTGGGCTGCGCCCAGCACCGAAGATAATTGCTGCTGCCGCCTGTCCCAGGCAGCAGCGGCAGCCTCTTCTCATTCGGGGTGCAGATCCAGGAGCTCACACCGCCGGGAGGGCTGCTAGTCTGTGACAGACTCCTCCCAGCGGTGCAAGCACCCGGATCTGCACCGTCTGAGGGGAGGCTGTCTGCTGCCTGGGACAGGCAGCAGGAGCAATTATCTCCAGTGCTGGGCTCAGCCTGCACCAGTGCTGGTCCCAGGCAGCCTTCTCTCATCTGGGGTGCATATCCAGGGGCTCGCACCCCTGGGAGGGCTGCCGGGCTATGCCGGACTCCTCCTGGGGGTACAAGTCCCCGGCTCTGCGCGCCGGATGAGAGGAAGCTGCCACTGCTGGCAAGGGGCAGGAGGTTTGCTATGAAGAGTTTGAAGTGAAGTTTCCCAGAAACCTCTGCATCTATCTCCTTGAAACATGGCAGGCTTCATGCCCTCAGAAAGGGCTACCATCTCTGTAGTTTTGATCAAAATCAGGCAAGAAATGACACAGTTTTAGGCAATTTCATGATTCCCCATTATAGCCTATGGGCAAAACATCGAAACACGTTGAAACAGCAAAACAGTTCTGATGAAACAAAACAAAACAGGACAGTGCTTTGAATTGAAATGAAATGACAAAACAAAACACTGTCCCTTCAAAACAGTGAAATGGATGTTGAAATGAAACGATGGTGTTTTGCACAGCCCTACTGGGCACATGCTGCTGTTCTGAGGATGTGACGGTATAAGTAAGGGATCAGCCTATGCTAACAGTGCATCAGAATAAAAAATTTTAGACCATATGTACTCATGTGGCTTTCCATGAAAAACGGAAAGTCAAAAGTAACACCATAATTCAACTTGTTCCTTCCAGCTCTATGGAGGGATCACATGATAGAAGAAGAGGGAAGTGGCAAAAACCTTCAAGCTCATTTAATTCTGTAGCTTCAGATTGGACTGTTAATGTGACTTAGATAAATCATTGGCAGTTCCAAGGAGAAGAGTATCCACCTATGAGTATATGGAGTTTTGTACAGAAGAAAAAATCCCAGAAGCACAGATAGAAGGCATCTCAAGAACTAAGGTTGTGGATAGATGAAATAAAATATGCCAAGTTATAAAGTGGAGGGACTTGCTGCATGTCTGCTGATCTGTGGTAACTATTTCATCTGCCCTTCAGTAAATGGGACGTAAACTGTGATAATTTAGTAATTGTTTCATTTGGGTATGCTAGCTGGGTGTGCCTAACTGAAGTATACCTGAGCAAGCTTTAATTAGCTAGTTTGAATGGAATGGAGAAAGGAGCCCAGCAATAGCCGACCACCTGAGTATTTTACCCATGCTGTGTTCTGTGCTGCTGTGACTACAGTCTCAGGTATACCTCCACCACCCAAAAATAACTCTGTAAGGATTGAAAGGAATGTAAGGAAATTATGAGTACTGATTAATGCATTGTATCTGCAAGTGAGATTTAATTTAGAACACTTACTTCATATGCAGTCGGCACCATTTAATAGGGACACAGTTAATAGGGATATTTCCTTGCACATATTTTTTTAATGAAAAAAGATCAGATGTGCAGATCAGATGGAATATAAGACATAAGGGGGGTTTCTGGAGTCAGGGAGGTGATAGAAGCTGCAGGGTATTTTTTTTAAACCCTTTTTAGAATACGGATGGTTTATTTGCTAGCAGTACAGTGCAGCTTTAACTATCTTTAAATTGTTCAAATGCATTCAATAAAAATGCATAGAAAATGATACTTAGGACTCATTTAATGAATTTTATCTGCAATGTTCCCTGCAAATCATAAATCTGTCCTTGATTCTTTGCAATTTTCTTAGTCCATTTAAACTTCCTTGGAGTTTTTGCTAGGTAGATATCTGGGAGTATGTTGTCAATTTAATTAATTGGTTTAATTGGTATGCTTCTCTTTCCATGGAATTAGTTCTAGTATTAAAAAATTCCTTAGACTTAGCATCTTTTGAATCAGGAACCACCCTTCCTGAGCATTTGGAAGGGACCATGCACATAGTAGGTAAGCAGTCTAAATAGTATTTTAAAATAAACACTTTACTAATACTGCCATTCAGCTATAGTAGGCAAAATTGTTTAGATGGTGGATTGAAACAAGAGGAAGGGAAGAATACTTCAGAGACTTTCTGCAGGTTGCCAACTGCCCTCCATTAACTGCAGTGAGAATTCAGGGCCCTCAATTTTTAGCTCCTTAATTGTTTTGTGTTGAAAGTTTTTTCTTTTAGGCCTTTCTTTTATAGATGGGATTCTATCAATTCAACACCGCTTGTCTATGGGCAGAAGATGGGAGGAAAGGGACATGAGTTTATCATGTCATTGAGCACAGGGCAAATAAATAAAAACTACAGACTTACAAGGTAAGTCTGGTCCTTTAATTCAAGTTTTCAGATGCATGTATAGCTCTAGAACCTGAAGTAAAATATGTCAGTAAGTCTGGAGAGCATATTGATATTGATATTGCTGGTAATGTAGATAAGGGACTAGGTAAGGAAGACAATTGCCTGCTTAGAAATGGTGCAAATTTATTTGACACGTTTTATGTGTTGTTTGTTGTTACTGCATATGCTAGAATGGAAATGGAAATAAGAGCATATCATTCATTTATAAAGTCAGTGACAAATTTTCAGGCACATGTCCTTTGAGATAATTTTTTATGTTGTATAGTGAAGTGTACAGATGTGCATATGAGAAGAACCTGAGATATGTAGCAGGAAGGGTGGCCTAGCAATCTGATTGTTTGGTTGTTACCACAGAGTTTGTTCCTGATATTAGGGGTTATGATTCCTACTTTAGTAATTCCACTGATTCTTACTTTGATAATCCCAATGTACTTCATTTTACAGCTAATAATGACATAAACATAGACAAAACGGTAACATAAAAGAACAAAAAAAGGGAAGTATAGTTCACCCACAGTTTCACTTGATTTTGAGAGGAACCATAAGCCCTTGACATAGCCAATGATCATGCTCACTGTTTTTAAGTTGTGTAACTAGAGTACTCCCAAGCATGAAGATATTGTTATAATCCATGACCCAGACTTTTTCTGAACTTGTTTGACTTGTCGTTTTACAAGACCTCAAAAAATGATCCCTTCAGCATAATTTGCAAGAATCTAATTTATCTAAATTATTCTGCAAATCAGGACAAATTTATTTTTACCTACAGGAACAGAATTAGGTGGGAACAGGACTGACCCAAAGGTATTTTTACCAAAATCTAAATTTAACCTTGCAGTCTGATTGTGCCACATAATCAGTTTCAACTCCATAGGGCCCTGCAGGGGCAGCAAATCTAAAACAAGAGTCTCTTTAGTTTCACACATTTTCTTCTGAGGCCACTTGTAGATCTGGCGTTGTAGACATGGTCAGCCTCACATGTATTTCACGCAGCTACAAGAGACTGTTCTCAAATCATTTGAAACCCAGGTGATTTATCCCACCCCCTGCTGCCCTGGAAAGTTTGGATCCTGTGTACATATTTGTTCATATAAGCTGGTGCTGATAGATTGGAACTGAAACATCAGTCCAGCTTGTCTCATTAAATAGATCACCCAAGCTTCGGAGGTGTTGAAAAGTTAGAAGATCAGATAACAATTGGACAGTTGTGTTGTATCTTCTTGATCTGAAGGATATATGTATTTGTAGGGTGGGATGGATTGATTCAGATAAAATAGGAGCTGCCATAAGCTGGGAGTTGGATCTGATGCACCTTTGAGCAAGTTTTTTCTCCATAACATTTCCAGGTATTCCTCTTGCTTTGTACAGTATGTACAGTATGTTAAGATATATTTTCTGCACCATCATCTGTCAGGTGACTTTGCCCAGCAGCAGTTACTTAAGATAAAACAAGAAGACTTTTGCCTTATGGACACATGCGATATACTTTTGCTTTATGAGAGGTGGGTAAGCACACATGCTGTCCTAAGATTTTTTCTGTTCTAACAATTTAACAATATTTTGCTGCAGTCCATAATATTCTTTGAATGTATTAATAGTAAGGTTCAATTTTACAAAGCAAGTGCCCCCACTTTAGTCTTTGCAAGCGTCCACACCTGGTGATGTTTTCAATTTATTATTAATCTACAAGCACCTCTAGTTAGTGGTTGAGAGCCTCCTGTGCAGTGCTTAAAATCCTCAGCATCCATTGATTTCAGTGGAAGATGAGGATAATCAGCACCCTGTAGGACTGGCCATAAGTGAATGCTATAGCCAGCTGGAGCAGAGAACCATAATCACAGTGCTGATGAAAGCAGTAGGTGGCTGTCTGAGAAATATAGTTTATGTTGTTGGGCTTGGCTTGAGGGGTTGACTTAGGAGTAAAGGTTTTAATGTTTTGAGTATCTATTGCATAAAAAAACATGGTGAAAGATCATTAACAGAGTTGCAAAATCAAGCACTTACTTCTGATATTTCCTAATTTTTAAGGTGGCTTGCTGGTGAATCTATATTATGCCACAGCTTTTAATTTATATAATCACAATATTTCCACCCCCAGGAAACCTCTCCTTCATTCAGTGCACAGAATACTGTTTTTACTTAAGCAATTTTGTTTTATCCTGATTGTTCAATGTGTGGCCCCTTTCCTTATGTCCTGTACTATTTGAATTCTGCCCTGAAGATAGAATTATTTTTCCCTCATGAGTTTTTGTATGGTAATCAGTTATATAAGTATCCAAGGGTTTCCCAGGGGTTTAGGTTGTAGCCGTGTTGGTCTAAGGACATAGGCAGACAAGGTTCCTTGGGTGAATTTGATATCTTTTATTAGACCAACCCAAATAGTTGGAGAATATTTATTAAGCAAGCTTTCGGGTTCAAAAACCCTTCGTCAGGCTAAGGAAGTTTCAGTAGTTGGTGTGTGCTCTTCCTGGATGGAATGAAAAGTAAAGAAGCCAGGGGCTGGGCTGGGGAGTCAGTTGCCAGGCAGATTATAATGTATCAAAAATCCAATGTCTATGTTTAGTCCCTGATCTCTAGTATCCAGCAGGTTGATGAAATGGAGCTCATAGGCTCGTCTCTGGGAAGTGTTATGTAAGTTTCCCTTGAGGATCAGGACTGAGAGATTGGAGAGAGAGTGGCCCTCCTGTGAGAAATGTGCCCCCACCGGTAATTGGGTGTTTCTGTCTTTGATGGATTTCCGGTGTGCGTTCATTCTGGTGCGCAGTTGTTGTTTGGTCTCTCCTACATATCTTCCATCAGGGCATCCAATGCACCAAATGCCCTGATGGAAGATATGTAGGAGAGACCAGACAACAACTGCGCACCAGAATGAACGCACACCGGAAATCCATCAAAGACAGAAACACCCAATTACCGGTGGGGGCACATTTCTCACAGGAGGGCCACTCTCTCTCCAATCTCTCAGTCCTGATCCTCAAGGGAAACTTACATAACACTTCCCAGAGACGAGCCTATGAGCTCCATTTCATCAACCTGCTGGATACTAGAGATCAGGGACTAAACATAGACATTGGATTTTTGATACATTATAATCTGCCTGGCAACTGACTCCCCAGCCCAGCCCCTGGCTTCTTTACTTTTCATTCCATCCAGGAAGAGCACACACCAACTACTGAAACTTCCTTAGCCTGACGAAGGGTTTTTGAACCCGAAAGCTTGCTTAATAAATATTCTCCAACTATTTGGGTTGGTCTAATAAAAGATATCAAATTCACCCAAGGAACCTTGTCTGTCCAAGGGTTTCCCAAACATTAACTAAATTATCTTCACAATACCCCAGAAGAGTAGTGGGCAGGTGGTATCCCCATTTTACAGATAAGGAACTGAGGTACAGAGCAAATATTCAAAAGTTTCCATTAGTTTGGCATCCCAATTTGGTTTGATTAGGACTTGATTTTATTAGAATATTAACTACTATGTAGCACTTCACATGTTCAAAGCATAGCTCTCATTGATATCAGCTGAAGGTGAGTATGCTCAGCACTTTTGCAGATAAGATGCCAGAGTCTCAAACTGCATATAAAGATGAGGAACATAAAACTAATGGTCATCTGGGAAAGGATTGGGTTTAAATGACACTACAGGAATAGAACCCGGTTCTTCAGGGCAGTAGCCAACTACTTTGATATACGACCTTCCTCTCTCGCCCCCTGCAGTACCCTGCCTGAGTCGCTACATGGCCTCCCATTCTTGCAATAAATAGAGCAGGGTACTATATGTACACTCAATGACTGCACAACCATGATTCCTCCCCAGACCAGGTCCATCCTGTGCACATAAAGTAGTAAGGGTAAGATTGAGAAAACAGTAAGATTGTGTAATTAAAAGCTATAAGAATTCAAGTTTTGTGGGAACTGATTTACCTGTTGCATGGGCAACTGGTGCGTCTTGAGACAGGCGGAGCATGTGGGCCCCCCCAACACCAATCAGTATTGGGGGGGGCGATCCCCCCGTAGCCAATCTCACTAACTGGGAGGGTCCCCCCGCGGCCGATCTCAGTCACCAAAAAGTGGCTGCGCCACTTCCAGAAGTCCCGCCACAGCAAATCTCACTAAAAAGCAGCTGCGCCACTTCCAGAAGTCCCATGGCCACTTCTGGAAGCGGCCCGACCACTTTTGCTGGCGGCCCCGCTCCCCAGCCGGCGCTCGCAGGCGTTCATGCCTTTCCCCCTGTCTGTCACCTAAACAGGGAGCGCAGCCTGACAGGGGGTGCACCAGCACTCTCAGGAGGTGCACATGCACCCCCATGCACTCCCTATATGTTGCCACTGACCTGTTCCATGTCAGGATAGACTTAAAGCCTCTTAAACTTCTTAATAGAAAAGAAGAAGACAAAGAAAGAAAGAGTCGTATCCTGGAACAGCCAATATTCTGGCACAGGAATATTGGGAAAATGGCAAAGCAACCATTTGAACCACATCCTAGATGGAAGTCCCAACCACTGAGCTACTGGCTGTTATCTGTCTGTCTTTCATTTTGATCAGACATGAATATCCCCAACTAAAGCTTACACGGAACTGGCACATTCTCACAGAAAGTTTCAGTTTCAATAAATCAGCATTTCAAACAATATGCCCAACCAGCTCAAATCATAATGTATAGGTAATACAGAACATAATTAATTCTGGCATACCCTGATTTTCACGTGCTTGACCTTTGGTTGTAGGACTTGTGTAATTTCTTAGATTTTTTTACATGGTGCAATTCCTCTTCAATCTGATTACTTGTGTGGCATCTTATTGTCACCAGCATGGGTTATCAACAGGTTTAGACCCTTTTAGAACTGCCTCACAGACCTTTTGTCGTTGAACAAGTAGCAGTAGCAAGTGACTGTTTTCTCTGTGGACCAGTACTAGAGAGAAATGAGATTCATTTTGCCAGTGAGTTTCATAATTTTGTATTGACAGCAAATGACTGGTGAGACTCCAGAAACTTATGTTCCATTTCAGATTAGGAAACAGGATGAGCTTTTAGTGGGCATAGACTGTTTTGCACATTTTACTTTTAAGTTTGCTGCTGCATACAGGTGGTTATGAACTTTATTTCAATTTTTATGCATTTCTTTTTTGACACCATGTATAATCCAATTATTTTTGACACAGTACAGATATAACAATTGTAACAATATAAAATGATACTGGATATAAGCTGTCCTGATGGAAGTATTCTGTCTGCAATATAAGTGTGGCAAAACTGTGCAAGTGTTTCATTCAGGGTTAAAGTTACTGCGATTTACCTAATTTGTATCTCTACCGGAGCCTGCAGATATAACAATTATAACATAACAATTGTGTGGATGTCTGTTACTGAATATTAAAGGGGTTAAAAGTTACTTTTGTCTATAGCCATATGCCATAGAGTTGTATACTGAGCAAAGCAGTTTCAAATTCAAGGATGCCATCCAGGTCTGTATTTCAAAGCCCAGTGCTCACTGAAGACTTGCATCTGTAAGAGTACAGGTAACGGGAAGTTAACTTTGTACACTTTCAGGACACTATTCTGCTTCCATAACTCGAGTTTCGTAATTTACTCCATAAGTAGCCCTAATGAAGTGAACAGCTGATCATATGAATTTGAAAGGCCTTTGGAAATGTAAAGAGGGAAGATTCAGGGGTTACAAGTCAGAAGCAACATTTTTATTGTTTTCAGGGCCATTTCACCATCAGCTCCCCACATTCAGGGATCACCACAACTGGACCACCAAAAATTAAGAGCAGCAAGGATCACTTTTATTAGAAAGCCATTTGTATCATCAAAGCTGGTGGAGTTACTCTGCAAAGGAAAAGTTGTGTTTAAGGTGAATAAATTATATTTTAGAAATTAGTGCATGTGTTAATTTATTTTATCCATCAGACAAATGCATATAAAATTACATTTGCTTCAATATTACATGTATAGAGATAATTGGTAACTCTTGACATTGATGCTGTAGGCCAAGTATAAGAACTTCCTGTAAATTCAGGAGGGAAAAAGTGTCTTTTATATGACTCATCATACTGATTTACATTTGGCAGTGCCTTTCATCCTGGAGGATTCCCAAATGCTTTGCAACCTATAGTATGTTCAAGAAAATCTTCAGCTCTGAATAGAATAATTTACTGTTTATAAATGAGTGGCATACTAAATGTTCTAGAGACTATAGAGGCATAAAAAAAAGAGA
This sequence comes from Alligator sinensis, assembly GCF_000455745.1. Classification (NCBI taxonomy): domain Eukaryota; kingdom Metazoa; phylum Chordata; order Crocodylia; family Alligatoridae; genus Alligator; species Alligator sinensis. The sequence goes on along the minus strand of NW_005841929.1, from coordinate 1,978,027 downwards.
GTTACATCAAAAAGTCTTCATTCTAATGACAAATATGGTGCAACAAGTGAGATCTACAATGATGTCAGGTAGGGCAAACAAAGTTTTCAAAAACAGGCCACACATGTATTTAGTATATGTGCATAGGCCTTGTTACACTGACATGATTGGGAGCAACATTTTGCAACTTGTTTATCATTTCCTTTTCCTGTACAATGCTTCCTTGCCAGGTCCTCGTTCTCACTACCCAATACCTGCAATGTGAATTTTACTTCCTGACCTTAATTCTCATCACTTCGACATACAGTTTCCATCAGTGTGCAGCCCTCCATCAGTATACTGTCCTATGTCTCGTTGTTGTTCCTTGGTGTCTAATCACTCACTGTCCTCAACAGAGTAGTCAATGAAGTATTTGAATCTGAATGTTATAGGTCACTGGCTATACTGCATCTTTGATCCACTATTCAGGAGAATGTTACCTTTCTAAAAACTTATGGCATAATTTTCAACTAGAATAGTCTAGGAGAAGCTCACGTCAGAGCTGACAAATACTAGGTTATATTTGTCCCCACCTGGGCTCTAGTGGTGGAGCCTGCCATGGCAGCAGGCAGCTCCCATGGGCAGAGAACAACCTCCCACACCCTCCCAGTTGACTGGGAGTAAATTTACTTCTGGTCAGCTGTCTACACATGCCTTACTGTGCAGTAATTACAGTAATTAGGAAATTAACTGCCGAGTAGAGAAAATTGCTGTGCAGTAAGGGTTTGTACATGTAAATGGTGATGTTTAATGTGCAGTAATTTGCTCTGCTGCACAGTGAAGTGTCTCTGTAGACGTACTCTTTGAGAACTTTATTTCAAATCAAGAGAAATTACATTTCTGTGACATTGTGGGGCATATTCAACTCACCAGAGCCTTAGGACTATGCCTGACAGTATATTCAGAATATAAAGTATATTCAGAATCTTTAGATCAGGGATGTCCAACCTTTTTGAATGTGGGGCCAGATCATGAACTTTTTATCACCCAGTGGGCTGGCAAGCCATATTCAAACACCCTCTGCCCTGGGCCAGAGAGCCCCTGCCTGTGTAGCCCTACTGCACCTGCCTGTTACTGCAAGGTTCATGGTAGCTGCTGGTGGGCAGGGGCAAGAAGGACCCATTCTGCATCCAGCCAGCTACTGCCCCAGAGACTGAAGGGGAGAAATAAATAGCTCCACATCTCCATCCCCTGAGCAGCACAGCCCCACGAGCTGGCACTGCCTGAGGGGGGCTGGAGCGAGGTGGCCACTGCACCACAGCCCCTCACCTGCCTGCCTGCATGGCCCCTCTCACCATGGTGCCTGGCCGCCCACGCACGCAGCATCAGTGGCCTCAGCGCTGCAAGCCTGGAGTGCGGGGTCCAGCAGATACCAGCTCCTGCCGCCTCATCCCACAGAGGTCACTCCAGGACCCCACCTGCTGTGTCCCCCTGTGCTGGCTTCCCC
>NW_005841929.1:1950478-1976518 GCF_000455745.1 Alligator sinensis | reverse complement strand
TCCAGCAGAAGCAGCGGCGGAGCCATGTGCCGCTCAGGACTGACAGGTGCAGGCAGGGGGAAAATGCTTTTCTCCGGGGCATTGTGCCTCCATGTTTTACTGCCCCCCCCATACTTCCCTGGTTCCCCCTGCCCAACATTGGCTCCAGGGCCCAGCCTGCTGCCCCCCTGCCTCTCCCTGGCCATCCTGGTACCTGGAGGGCCCTGCTCCCAGGGGAAGTGCTGGTGGGCCCGAGCCTGGCTGTGGGAGATGTTCCATGCATCAGGCTTCTCAGGTGCCCAGGAGCAGGTGCCTGCCGGGCCGTGCCACCCCCAGGCACCTCGGGCAGGCCCCCGGGGCTGTGCAGACCCTCCCCGGAGGCCCGCCACAGTCTCCAGGGGGGAGCAGCAGGCCAGAAGCTTGCAGGTGGACTCGGAGGCGGCTCCATCCACTCCATTTGCTGTGCTAACAGTTACCCATTGGAGCCCGGGGGCAGGTGTCTGCCAGGCCCTGCTGCCCCCAGGTGCCTTGGGCAGCCCTGCTGGGCCAGGCAGACCCCTCCCGGAGGCTTTGTGGGGGGCAGCAGCAGGCCAGAGGTTTGCCTGGTGGACTTAGAGCTGGTTCCATCGACTGACCGGTGCAGGCAGGGGGCCGCTTTCCCTGGCTGGTGCTGACCTGGCTGGGTCCATCCCATCTGGAGCAGCATGCAGCTGAAGCTGGCTTCCCATGTGCTGCTGGGAATGGGAGGAGCCTTGCTGGGTCTGCACCGGCCAGCAGAAGCAGCAGTTGATCCGTGTGCCGCTCAGGACAGGACGAGCCCGGCTGGACTGGCAGGGGCTCAGCTGCATTTTCCCCCTGCCTGCACCCATCAGTCCTGAGTGGCACATGGCTCTGTTGCTGCTTCTGCTGGCCAGTGCTGACCTGGCCGGGCTCCTCCTGTCCCCAGCAGCACGTGGGAATCCAGCTTCAGCGGCATGCTGCTCCGGATGGGACAGATCCACCTGGGTTGGCACCAGCCAACAGAGGCGGCGGTGGGGCCGTGGGGCACCCCGGCGCCAGCAAGCACCAACCAACAGAAGTGGTGGTGGAGCTGTGTGCCACTCGGGACTGACCAGCGCAGGTAGGGGGAAAGTGCAGCTGAGCCCCCTGCTGCTCCAGCCGGGCTCATCCTGTCCCAAGTGGCACATGGCTACTCCTCTTCCCACACGCACCGCCTCAGCAACGTCAAGCTGACGCGGTGCGTGTGGGAACCTTGTCCCTTCCCCAGCCCTTCAGCAGCCATTAGGAAGCTGTTGAGGGGCGGGGGAGGGACAAGGGGTGGGAATGAAAATAAACCATGTTTACTTTCGTTTCCCGTTGCAGCACCGTGGGCCTCAGAAAATGCTTTGGTGGGCCGCATGGCGGCCCGCGGGCTGTATGTTGGACAAGCCTGCTTTAGATCATATTACTGAGTATATTAAGCCTCTTACACAGATATACATTATGTGTCTCCATTTGTTTCTTGACAGGTCTTCATGATTCTCAAGATTTTGATACCCATAAGAGTAAAGGAAAGATAGTACTAGAGACTTGGTGACTTGCATAATTTTAATAAAAGGAAAGAGTCAGAGAAAGGAGCATACTAGCCTACTAAATTTATTTTGCAAAGAAACTAGGAACAGACATGCCCCATTAGACTAATGGTTCATGCAGTGATTGTGATTCTTCTAATGGATAATGAGATAGTAACATACTTGTGGGAATATGTTTAGTGTCCTGTTTCACTTCACCTTTAAAATGTTACAGTATAATGTTCACATTTAATAGATTTCCATGTTTGTAATTTTTATAAGAATATTCCAGAAATAACATCATGTTAAATGAAATTAAGAAGGGGGATTCTTCCTTTTTTTTAAAAAAAAAGGTGAATTTAGCATTATAACAAAAGTTGCTGCAATAGATTGACAAGGCTGGAGATTAAACTCTTGTTGTTGTTCAAAAGGCAAATTAGAACATGACTTTGGTTTTTGCAATCTTCCCCTCCTCCAAGTCCCACAAATAATATTACCACTGTGTAGTGTGGCTGGTGCATTTCAGCATGCAATACTGCCTGCTGTCTTTGAGACTCCTTGGCTGCATCTATACATGCACTGTATTCCTGAGTTGGCTAATTAGCCACAGAGTAAAGCGTTACTATCTGCACATGCAATGGTATTAGGCCACAGTAAATTAATTAACATGGCCATAAGATAGTACTGCGCTATCTTACAGCAGAGTGACTAACTGCACTTAAATGCATGTATAGACACTGACTGCGGGTGTAGATTGTGCCCGGTCAGCTGAGCCTGCAGGAGGCCAGGCTCCTGCCTACTGCCTGGCCACACAGCTCTGCACTTTCAGCACCCTTGTGCCCCAGCCAGCCCTTCCACCACCTGACACTGCCTCCTGGGGCAGAGCAGCCCTGGTGTAAACTGCTTTGTTGCTGTTGGAGTTGCTCTAATCTATAGAGTACCCCCAGCTTGTCAGCAAGGGACTTCTGAAGTGAATGGGGTGCTAACAGGTCCTGCCCAGCCAGTAGAAGAGAGGATATTTCTGAGTGGAGGTATTTAATGGGAAAGGATTCAGACGTAGAAGGGATAAATTTGAGCTGTGTGGGAATGTTAAGTCAGCAGAAAGGTTGGGTCTCAGTCAAAGGCTAAGAATGCTTGGGATGGACATGGCTCTGAATGTTTGCAAGCTAGATGGAGAAGGGAGCTGAGGAAGCCTTGGAAGGTTCTGAACTGTGAATGGGATATTTTTGAGTAGGGCAAGATTTAATCCAATTAAGAGTGGAATTGCCATATGAGGTGGGGAATAACAGGTATAAAAGCTGGCTGAGGAAAAGAGTTTTAGTATTTATTATATTATTCTGCAATTTACAAGAACTTGAAAAATGTATGAAAACAAGTGGGCGAGTCTACACGAGATATTTACTGCACAGTAGACTAAGTAGCTGCTCAATAAACATCTCCCATCTACACATGCACTCCTATTAGGCGGGAGTAAACTAACCTAGTCTGCAGCAGACTAGTACTTGTAAATACTTATATTAAAAAAAAACTTCTCAGCAGTGCACATGTAGATGCTGCCCTGGCTGGCTAGGGAAGGAAGGTGCTTCAGTTCATAGGGTTGCCTGTCAGCTAGCCCCGCAGTGAAGCACTCTTATGCCCCAGCCAGCCCCTCTGCAGCACACTGAGCTGGGGGGAAGCAGTCCCAGGCTGGCAGGCTGACCCCCCCCATCCCCCAACTGCCTGCCAGCTGGAGCTGCTCTACCCTGGCTCAGTATGCTGTGATCCCAGGTGCATATGCAGACCTGTGCCCAGCTTGAATCTGGAGTTGATTCAAATGCATTAATATGCACGTGTAGATGTACCCAGTGTGTAGCAGCCAGTCCCTTGTGTCTCCTCCTGTTCATAATGCAGTGGCCTGCCCTAGAGAGTTTTCTATTAAGTGACTTAAGTGTATTAACACTACCATTTAAAAGAAAAGGGGGGAAAGGCCTAATTCTACTTGTGAATTCCTCTCTAGAGCTTTCGGTTACATGGAGGGGAGAAAGAAAAGTGTATATCTATAAAGGATTCTATGCTGTGTGGGTTTTTCCCCTCTTTTTGATAGTGTTATTTTATATATGCTTTTTCTTCTTTTAAACAGAGCTGCTGCTGCCGAGAACCTTATGGTAACATATTTTAGGTAGCATTATTGGCCATGTATAGATGAAACGAGGGGTGTGCACACGACACTTTAAAGCGGGCTAAATGCTTTTGCACTACTTTAATGGTGTTAGTGTTTACACACCACGGCGGTGTATTGCGCATTAATTCCAGCTGCTGTAGGAAATTCAGCAGTGTAATGTGCCTTAAATAACTTGGGCCACAGCAAACTAAAACTCCTTTGAGGAGTTTTAGTTTGCTGCCCTACAGCTGCAGAGCAGGCAGCCTGGCTGCAGCCCGGGAAAGCAGATTCCGCACAAGAAAAGCGGCAAGCCTGATCTCCCTCCCCCACCGAGCCTGCCTGCCTGAGCTGCACAGGGGCCCAGTGCTTCCCTCCGTGGCTGTGGTGCCCCCCAGCACTGCTCAAGCCAGGTGCCTGCAGGCAGGTGCCGCCTGGGGTGGGGCAGCTGCTGCCGCGAAGGGAAGCACCAGTCCCATCCCTCTGAATGCAGCCCAGGGACCGTTTTGCCTGCTGGCAGCTCACCCTCCCCTCCCCGCTGGAGAGGCAGGTAAGTCAGCGGGGTATGTGCATGACAAGGGGGTTTAATCAGCCCTAAATTGAAGCGGTGCTTTTTAAAACCCACTGCTTCAATTTAGGGCCTCCGTTTTGTCTACACATGCCCATAGTTAGACACATCTTAGCTGCCTTTGCATGTTTGAGAGGACAATACCAGTTTGCCAAACTATATCTTTGTTCTCATTTTTATGAGAACAAGTTTCAATTCCAAGTTTCAATTTTCCATCATTAAATAATAATTTGCAATGCTGTAGTATCATCTATTAGAGAATTTCAAAATGTTTTATGAATACTGCATGAACTGATGAAGCCTCACAACATGTGTATGAGGTGCCTTTAGGTAGGAATAATCATCTCCTTTTCATGCAGAAGGAAACCAAAAGATTAAGGCACCAAGAGATTAAGGGCCTGAGTTTCAACCTCAAATCGTGAGAAGACTACTATGGAGGGTACTTAAACACTTGTTTTAATAGGCCTGTGTACAAATTCCTGTCAGATTTTCTGCATGTAACTAATGCACAGTTTCCTACAAATTTAGGTCAAAAATATGTAGTGCAAGGTCACATAGTGAATCTTGGCAGTGCTGGAGATGGAGCTGTAAACTCAAAAGTCTCCCAGTACTGCGCTTTAAACATGAAACTGTCCTTCCTTTCCAGAGGAATAAAAGTAGCAGGTAAATGTATGTAACCCAATGAGTTTTAATTTTACTGGCTTCTTTGCCCAGAGCATTATAATCGAGTGTGTCACATAGGCATGCCCGTGCGGGTATGAGCACGTGTGTGCATGTGCACGCACATAGACACACACACTCTTCAAAACCATAGTTCATTTGAGTTCTCCACTTAATTTTTTCCCTCATTTACCACATTGTGAAATCCAATTCATTATATACAGGTTGGTATTTAAATTTTGTGCCACAATACTGCTGAAATAGCATCAAATAATGGTCTTCAACCATTGATAGATAGATTACAAGAGTGCCCTAGATCATCTCATGTGATCTGCTGTATATTATAGGACACTTCCTTATGTTGTTTGCCCTTGCATCTATTTTTGATGACTACTAATGACAGTACTAAGCTTCCATGACAGGGGTCTATTGTATTGTCTGATTACACTTTATTATTAAGACATTTTTCCCCATATCCTGCTTGACTGCTTTTTGTTGAGATTCCAATGTAGGTTTTAGCAAGCTACTAGCTCAGTGCAGGCTACCTATATTGTTTTGATGGGGCCTATCCTTGTCAGCTTCTTAATGAATAGCCACACCAATGTTTTTACTTGTCATTTTTTTTCTCCTTCTTTAGAAAAAATTGTAAGTAATCTGAGAGGAGGCAGTTAAATGAGTGCCAGTAGGAAAAAGAGGTTTCTTAAGAGGAACAACTACGTTTACAAATGCCACACCATTAAGTGGATATTACACTTTTCAGAAATCTTAGGGATTACTAGTGGCAGAGAGAAAAGAAATCTTCTTAAAATGATTTGTGAATTATTAAACAAATTTCTTTCAAAATGCTTTATTACTCATAGGAATTGTATCAATCAACAGTGAGAGCTAAATTACTGGATCAGTCAGAAAATATTGTTGCAGCTGAAGAATCAATGCTAATTGAATCATTAAGGTATTATTACACGAAACACAAATAGCTCAGGATGATAACTCTTTGCTCTACTTGATCTATAGTTGACAAAGAAGGGATAACGCTAACAATTGCAATGCTTGATTGTTCTGCTTATAAACATCATATTTCTCAATATCGTATTCCTGTGGGCTAATGGCACTTTAGTTTTAACGGTTCTGGTATTTAGTGATTTTTAAAATATTTTGTCCTGGTGCAGGACTGATGCTGACACATTTTTTTTTATTGCCCAATTTCTTGCTATTGAGCCAAAACCCATAGTGCTTGCATAGGTACAATTAAAAGGGCAGGCTTGGGCTCTTTGTAGGCAGCACACTTGCATGCTGTTGCTTCTTCTTAATTTCAGAGAGCCCTGCCAGGTCTCTCTCTAATGCAGCAGTTGAGAGTGAGATAATCTGCAATGGATAGCTTTTGATACTAATTATTCTAATACCAGGGTATTTCACAAACTAACGGCAAAATGGCTGCCCGCGTTGTATGTTTGTGACAGTGGGAAGCTATAGCACAGCAGGGAACACTGGCAGCACTGTTGAATCCACCCAATGTGTACAACCATGTCAAAAAGTGGTGTGGTCCAGTAAATGAGCATTGCACACACAATTATTTAATTTCAAAATTGCCATTAGTTTCTGAAACACCCTTGTACTTTGTAATAGCAACATTGAAATCAGTAAAAGGAACCTGCTGCTTTAAATCTCATGTAGGGGTGGGCAATGACCTCATTTTCACAGTATTGGGAGCCAGGATAATTTAATTCTAATGGAGGGGATGAAAGGTGTTGATATTATCAATGGTCCGGCACTCATCAGACTACAGTCATTCAAGAAGGAGAGGGGTCGTAGCATTTTGCGAGCTGCTCCATTATGCACATACTCTAACATTCCCTTGTTTCAACAAGTTAATCATTTTATTCAGTTTGCTAGACTTTGGTCTGATAGCTGGAGGATTAAGGGAACATGTCCCTGTCTTTTATCTATTGCAATGGCTGAGGCACAGTGACAGACTGACAGCCTGTGCATATATTTTGGAGACATAGCGTGAATGTATGTGCATTTGTGTATGTGTATGAGAGTAGCTATGTGGCAGAGTGGTTGTTTTGCTTGGGTAAGATGGAATGAGCATGTGTATGCAGGACAGGGTGTGTATGGATATAGAAGTAAGAGTGGCTTTGGGATGGTGAAAGGTTTTCTTTAGACCCCCTTTTCTCTGATTTTCTTGCAATAATTATCTTTGGGTTTTATGTTACATGCACCACTATCAGGATTTTGATCTTGTACATGTTTTCTCTCATCTTCTCCTGACGATAAAAATCTTCAGTTTTATTTGATAGTGAAAATAAAGTATTGCCATTTTGTTTTATTTCTCAGCCTTCTGGACAAGGGAGATCATTTTACCTCCCTCACAAGGTGACCTTTTCTATACCATCAGAAAGTTTGAAGATGTTTAACCATGTGCATATATGTGCATGAGTGTGAACAACTGAAGAATTTCGTGAAGTCTGAAAAATAGGTCAAAGGAATGATGGAACTCAATGCATATTTTCTGATTCTAAAGTTTGTTCAATGCATTAGAAGATTAATGAATGAAAGTGTGGGGTGCCAGCAGGGGACTGCAGTGCACCTTTTGAAGCTATAGGGTCAGTGTAATTTCATGGGCAGAGCAATATGACTGCACCACTTTCTCTTTTTCTCTTTTAAAGTAAACTCTCTGTTTTGTATTCATGCTGATGGCTCTGCCATAACCTTTCCGGGCTGCTTTCCTGCCTGTCCAGTGCATCAGCTGGGAAATTTGTAAAGTGCTTTTTCTTTTCTCCACCCTTTCAACATTTCTGCTCCTCATCAGTGCCCTGATTGAGTGGTCGCCAATCTCTGTAATCACAATAGTGCTGCAGATACTCATCATCCAAGGCCTGTATATAAGGTCAAAAGCTGCAGAGGAGAGAGAGCGCAGAGGAGCAGAACCACTATACAAGTGCACTTATTCAAGTCAGCAAATACTGGGGACCTGTTTTATTTTTGGAACATCCAGGTTTTTATAATTCAGAATATATGGTACTAATCTTGAATTTAGGGTGATACTTACATAGATCCTAAACTTAGGTTGTGGACACAAGAATATATTTTGACTGGTGTAACTTTCACTGGTTATACCCAAAAATATATAATGTTTGTCTTGCTGAATTTGCACCTAATCTTGTTGAAGTTGGTGGTAATTTTATGTGGGCAAGATTGGGTCCATTTTTCCCTAACTTTTTTAAGGTTTCAGAAGAAACCGGGGATCTTGCAGTTTCCTTCCACTTGGTGATAGGTGGAAAACTTTGCAATATTGAAAGATGACAATGGGCCCATCTTGGCTAGAATCCCCTGAAAAACATGTGTTTTAAAAAATGCAAACAAATCTGTTTCCCAGCCCTGGGGCTTTTATGCTCCTCCAAGACTGCTGCATCTGTGATCTAGAAGCTCCAGGGGTTCATGGGGTGCCCTTGTGGCTATGTTTGGGCTCCTCCTGAACTGGCAATAAGGCACAATGGGATCTAATGTGCAATTCTGAAATCCTGCCTGCTGCCATGCATGTGTGGCATGGTAGGAGGCACAATTGTGTGGATCATGCATTAGATCCCACTGCACCTTTACCTGTATCTGTAGAGGGGCCCTCACATAAGCAATTTTGGACAGAAGATTTCATTTCAAATCGTTTTAAATAATGAATACTTGTAAACCTCAGAAATGTCACTTTGGGCCACTTTTTCTACTGTAGTGAGATTGTCACTTGCTCAGAGACTTCCACTTAAGCTAGAGATGGTCTTGCCCCCAATAAATCTTTGGATTTATAATCCCATACATGATCCACATGCAGTACTGCCAAGATGCCACTTAAAGGATATAACATATGCTGACATCTGCTTTTTGAGAGGTATGGTCTCTTAGAATTGGCTTTGACATACATGCAGTGGTCGTTGACTAGCAGAAAGCATAAGAATGTAAGAAATGTTCAGAACAGGAAAAGGTCATACAATTCTTTATTTATACTATTGTCCTTCCTTCCTGGTTTTTCACTCTGCCCCTCAATGCACTCTTCTCCCCAAAACAAGTATGAAAATTTATTGAATTCACTCTACATGCTTGAGTTTTTAAACGCTTCTTCCAGCAGCTAGAACTGGGTCTGTGTCACAAATTTCTGAGATGTTTCTCAAAGTACAAGAGTGATCAAATTAGGGTTTTAGTCCAAGTCCATTTTAACAGGAAACTTAACTTACTACAACTAAAGGACTCTTCTACTCCATTTGGTTGTCAGCTTCCCTAGATGGCATTCAGATTGTCTGAGCCATCCTGAAAAGTCTAAACTGACTTAATTATTAGGTGAACTAATTTTTCAAATCAACCAGAACTCTTGCATGGAAGATCTCTGCTAAAACCGCTTCATTCTTCAGTATAATCTAGTAGTTTGTCCTCTATAGAATTTCCTCAGATTGCTAAAATGGCTATTGACTATAATTAATGGTGGTAGTGGACTTCCTACTTAGCCTGGGGCCACCTATCAATCAGGTGTGATTGGGTCTCATGCTGCCAATTCGAACATCTTGTGTTTGATTTGGAAAACCATCATTTTGAATCAGTGTTGACTGAAATTTACTTGAGTTAGTTGATGATGACCGTGGTGTTAAAAAAATATTTGAATTTGGTCATGAATTGAAAATGCATTTCCTGATCGGTGTACTGTTGAGTCTTCCTTTTTAGCTGAACTGTTCTAATCAGCCCAATCATTATGAAGAGGCAACAAAGACTCTGTCTCTGTTCAGGTATCATCAGACTGTTTCACAGAGATAATATGAGTACAGCTCACTGATTGTTGGTCCCAACCCCAGCATTGCTCTGGAGTCTTGAATCAGCTCTGGAGTAGGCAGTGCCAGGGCTGCAAATGACAATCAGCTGACTGTCAGTCCCAGCCCTGGCAATGCAGCAGCCTTGAACTGGCCCTCCTATCTCTTTTGCCAGTGGCAGAGATCTGGCTTGCCCTGAAGATCCAGTGGCAGGGGCTGATCCAGAGGTAGGAGTGGTACCTTCTCTTGGATTCTACTCCTTACGTGTCCCTTTGCCCACCAATAGTGTCAGAGACTGAGCTTCCCCAGTATAGACTATGGGCACAGGGGTTACATGTCCTTGCAGGTGGATGTGCGAGCTGTGGTACCCAATGATGGGATCAGTGTCCAGGGGAGACAGAGGGGACACATGCTAAGTGTCCTGTGTGACAAGACCCTATGATGTACGCAATTGCTGTTCTTTTCCTGTTGCAGTTTCTCAGGAAGGGAGAGGCAGAAACTAACTATATCAATGCCATTCCTTCATGGGGACTCTTCCACTCCTAGAGGATTCCCAAAAAGAAAACTGATGGCAGTTGGAGGACAGACTATCTGCCCAAAGAACTCACTGACTCAATTAGTAATTTTGACCCACAAGCTCAAAAAAAAGTTTTCAGAACTGGGCATTACTGTAGGTTGTATCTGATACATGTCTCTGGTGTTTCACTTTTGTAATTAGACAGTAAATCTAAACCCTGAGCTTTCTAACACTTCTTCTCTTTATTTGGAAATTGGACTTGGGACAGTATTACAAAAAAAGTTTTCAAAAATGTAGATCTAGATTTTGCTGTCAGATATATGCATACGTCTCACAATCATATGAGCATTATGTTTATGTTAGACTCAAGTCTACCTTCCTCTTTCTTTTCCAGTTTCCTTTGATTTCACTCTTCTTCTTTTCTAGGCAACAAAATGTGGAAGTAAGAAATTTCAATGGAAAAATAATCAAGGGAGGAAAAAAAATGTTATAGAGACAGAAACTTCTTTATGTATTCACAACCTATGAATGTGCTCTGAGTTCTCCCTCTCTCCAGTTTGATAGGGTATCCCTTTTCCCCAGAAGTTCCTCTCTTACAAGTCTGTCTGAGGCGTGATTCACATTTTTACAATATTAACACGGTTGTGCTATTTTGAAGTAAAAAAGCTAAAATAGCACAATCACATTCCCCATTTTAACATACCCTATTTTCTCACATATAATCCACACCTTCCTCCCTCCTGCCCCCCCGAATCAAATGGGGAACATTGGTGTGTTCATTATATGTGAGGAAAAGGACTCCCAGTTGATCCAGAAATTTGGGAGGAGGGGGCAATAGTGTAGCTCTGGAAGCCCCGCTCATGCCAAATTTCTAAAACTGTGCGGGTCCCCCTCCATAACCACATGCCAGAATAGGAGGGTGTACATGGCCTCATACCCAGCAGTGGCTCCAAAGCCAGTGCAGTCTCAGACTTCGTGTGTGGCCCCAGAGCCATTGTGCAGGGTCAGACCCAAAATCCAGCTCCAGTCCTGGCATACCAGATTAGCCCTGCTGCAGCTTTGGTACTGGCATGCTGGATCAGGTCCTGGTGCATGCCCCCAGTCCCAGCATGCAGCCCTGGGTGCACAGCCCCCAGCCCTGAAGACCCTAGACCTCTGGTAGCTGTCTGTAATCATAAGATTTTTTTTTCCCTTTTGTGGTCTTGCAAAAGTAGGATATGTGTTATATTTGGGGTCTGTTATGCTAATTATCTTTCTCATACTGTTTACATTGCACATTCTCTGAATGTCACTCACTATGTGGCAGTCTTTGTGGAGCCCACCCCCCTCCCTCCATCACCCCACTTGCACATTGAAGGAAGAACAAACTCAGGCTGGTGCTGGTGCTGGAATGTTTGGAATCTCTGGTCTGCTTCCAAAGGATGTTCCCTTGTAGTGAGGCCACTAAGCAAAAAAAAAAAGCCTTTCCTTCTACTATAATCATGCTGGAGTCCCACCTCCATATACATTTCTCTATACCCTTTGCTTCTAGTTGCAAACAGGATTTTGGATCCTTAGTACCATAGAAACTGGCAGGTGAGAGATGTTTTTAGTTGACTTCCTGGATAGGAATTGGATCACAATAGAAAGGTGATGGCTGTAACTGATGAACAAGAACTGATTCTCTGACAACACAAAATCTGATATCAACCTACAGGGTTTACTCTATTTGGTGAGAAATACCAATTATGCTCCAGTTGTATCCTTGCTCTCTCAACAGCCATTGAGAGCAAGGTGCAGTTCAATGAGTCTTGGTGAAGAGGACATTTCTGACTCACTCCATGTAGATTTAATAAAGAAGTCTACAGTCGCATGTTTTTCAATATTCATCTGCCTATGTATTTCTGGCATTAGGTGAATATTTGGGAAATGCTGTTAATGTCAAATATAACTAACATAATTAAAATTAACTTTTGGTCCAAATTTTCAGAAAAGGGTACCTAAAGCCAGCATTCTAAATGCACACTGTGGCATCTACCTGACTGGCTTATTTTTAAACACAACACTTTTGAAAATGAAACCTCTTTTTTTTCAGGGGCTTAGCAATTGATTTAGGAAGCCTAATTTTAGACAGCCACTTTTTAAAATTCATGGTACGAAGAGACTAGGATCTTTCTTCTTTCCTTGGCAATGTTTTGCTTCTATCTTTTGCACGCATCAAAATAGCATTTGAGTGCAAAACAAATGCATCTGTGATGCTCAGAGTACTTTACTAACTTTAACAAATATATCCTCATAATACACCTGTCGGGCAAGTCAATAGTATTATCCTAATTTTATGGATGAGGAATTGTGATATAGAGAGATTAACGAGGTTGGCAAAAGACACACAGGAAGTCTGTGGCAGCTCTGAGAGCAACAAGAAGTAATCTCGACTCTGAGTCTTTTTCCATTATGGAAAATTAGATTATTTATGTGTAGAAGTAGTTGAAAAATAGCAACTGTTTTCTGAAAAAGGCATTTCAAATGTAATATTTTCAAAATTCTGACTATAAAACATTTTTCTTCTGGTTTAAATTGAAATGTTAATTTTATTTCCTAGTTTAAAATGAAGGGAAAGGTTTTTAATTTGTCTTTCCGTTTCTCTTACATTTTACTTTCCTGTCTCTTGCTACTAGAAAACAGGGGGGAGGGGGGGCAGAATAAATCAAAGGAGAGAGAGAGAGAGTTTCTTTTGTATGTATGTATGTAGAGGGGAGGCAGGGAGTTTTCCCCTGTTTTGCCATTGGAATTTTTTTTAAATAGCCCAAGGTAGATGATGGCAACACTTTGAGTAATTCTGGTTACATTTTTCATCTCTGTCCTGTGGAAAAAAAATTTTAAGGGGCTGAAAAAGTTCTTTTCCCCCTTCCCATTTTGGGTTTTTTCTCTCATTTTCAGGTGAGTAAAAAAAAAAAAAAAAAGCCATGGAAAAAGTATATATTTTCCAATCATTTCAATCATTTTTAAAATCCAAATTCCAATCATTTTTTAAATCCAAAAGAAATAATTTAAAAGGTGTACTGATTTTTTTCAGAGAAGGAAAAACCTATCATTGAAAACTTTTCCCAAATACATTTTAGATATAATTTGATATTTTGTTAATTTTTAGAAAAGAAATATTGTTATCAAGATCTACTAAAATATAAGCTGAAACAACTTTGTTTTTCATTTAAGGTAAATCTTTTTTTGTGTAAAATCTGAAAATCCCATATCAATCAAGTTAGTGCAGATACTTCCACAGTAATTTTGATTTTCACCTTAGGTAGTTGCCATTTTTGGCAAAACCTCACCATTTACACCAACCATTATCAGATACTTAATGGTAGCTTAAGAGTGATGTTGTAGCTGTGATAGTCCAGAAACTGAGAGAGGCAAGGGTTTCATAGGTTAATATATTTTACTAGCCAATTGCCTGTCAAGAATGACGGGGTGGGGCGGGGGGGGGGGGGCTGGGATGGAGTGCCACCACCTAATGCCCCATGCTGCCACTGTTCTGCCTCTTGCAGGGAGTTGGATGCCTCTGTCCAGTTCTTGGCATGGCTTTGGAATCATGGCGGCGCTCCCCCACGCTTGGAGCACTCTGATTGGCTGTTTCCATCAGCCAATCAGAGTGTGAATAAAGTGTTATGGACAGACAGACAGACGTAGGCTTTTATATTATTAGAATTGGACCAACTGTGTCGTTGAGAGAAAGAAAGACAAACTTTCGAATGCAAGACATGCAATAATGCAAGACCTGAAAAGAATGTCTTGCATTCAAAAGCTTGTCTGATTTTATCCCAACTACATAGCTGGTTCAATACAAGATATAACCCTATTACATCTCAGATATTTAATAGCATTTATAGCTGTTTGGTTTCACTGAGTAAATAATCAACGTAAGACTATAAACCACAGACACTAGTTTCTACAGTCTATATTTTGGCTGCATCCAGAGCTACATCCTATTCTCATATTTGTTTTTCCATGCAGACCCTTGATTCTGGGTGACATAGTGGAGAGAGAGGGCCCAAGAACTGTACGTATGGACTGAGTTGAAGGCCTGATATGGAAATATTTAAATAAACTCACCTACATAGCAGGTAGCACTGATGAAATAAAATAGAATTGAATGTAAGGGGTCATCATCACTAAAGGCAGTACATGTAGAGCTGGGTGAAATGTTGGGGATGCAGTTTATTTGCCAAAAAAAAATGTAATTTTAGAACAATTTTATTTGTGAGTTTGAGCTAAATTTAGTAGTTACAACTGAAAAAATATAGAAAAATTGACATCAAAATAAAATAGTTCAACTTCTTGTTCCAAAAATTTTTAGACTAATTAGCTAAAATTTATTTTTTAAAGGGTAAAAAGGCCAACACCTAAATGAAACATTTCACTTGGCCCAAAGTGAATGGTTTGCTTTTTTTCTTTTAGGTAAGAGAGAAAAAAAATCATTTTTAATTAACCCAAAATGAATTTTTAAAAATCAAGTAGGAGCCTGTTACTACAGTTATTTTGTGCTGGTCCAAGAGCTTTTTTCTACAAATACTAGAAAAGCTGAGAATTAGGAATCAAACCCCCCCTGTGAAACTGGTATTATTTCTCCACGTACACATTCTTCTGCCAGTTTTCTTGTAGTTATTTCCTTCTCTTTATTCTTGCCCCCATTTTCTAGCTTCATATTATACCTGCCTTCAATAACAACCATTGGTGATAGTTTAGCAGATGCTCCAGTGTCTCTTTCACCATCTAGAATCTTTGTTTTCTTTATGGCCATTCAGAACTTTATGGTATCAGCAGAGACAACTCTCTACCTCTGGCTGTCCTGCATGAAAAACACCTATTATTCCATAGTACATACTACCTAAGCTAAGGAAAATCTTTGTCAGGTGTTAGTAGCCAGAGGCACATGAATTATTCTGATTTAGTTCAACAGGGAGCAATGGTGCACCATACATATTTAGTAGCCAACTAATTAGATTGGCAGTCTCTGTGTGTAGCATGTGGCAGATCAAAGGTGGGGGGGCAAGGAGCACAGCTGCAGATAGGGAAGGGAACAGAAAACAGCAGTAGATCAGGCAGGGAGCATGGGGTAGAAAGCTGAAAGCAGAGCAGCAGATCAGGTAGATGAAAGGTATCAAAGTGCACTTGGAGAGAGTGTGGGGCTAACTTATGGCATGCTTGCCAAAACGGTTGGCTCCCATTGAATTAGGCTATCATGGTAGGTGGCTATCTTGGTTTCCTGACCATTGCTGTATTTGTACTCTTGCATCTTTGTAACACTGTCTCCCTCCTTCCTCCTCTGCTAAATGATGAAATATTTTAGAATTTGACCTCTTTTATCATTGTCTCAAGTGCTAGAGTCTAGCTCCCACTTTGTTTTTGATGCTTGATGTAGCGAGAAGAATTAGGCTTTTAAGCCCTGGGTACATGAACTGTTTCAGATTAAAAAATCAGCCCCTCACAATGAGTGACAAAATTGCATCGTGTGCTGGGAGTGATTGAAATGTATTCCACATGCTGTAGTCCTAGGTTTTGGGGTTGTTTTTTTCTCTGACATGCTTTCACATAAGATCTTTCTAATTAAAGAACAAAGTGAAGTCATTTTATTAAAATGAAACCTCAAAATGGATGGTCAGTCAAGATGAGGGGCAGTGCTAGTTTGTTGCCATGCCCTTCTTCTATCAAAGTACTGAGACTTGATAACGATTATTGATGAACATTATTGATTATTTCTCTATTGTACAGATATCTATACAGTGCTGATTAAATTCTCGATGTTCTTTTTGTGTGTGTGTAGTGGACTAAAAGCAAAGCCTGGGATGGATTCTCTGGGAATTATGTACTCCCTGGTCATTTTGAATTTGTTGGCTGGAATGGAACTGGTCAGGATTTTTTTTACTCATAATTTTGGTCCATATTTTACTTTTGCAACTTCAGGGCTTTGCACTGATTATTTAAATCCACAGATGAAAGATGGGATTTGTTTGTTAACTGTATGTGAAATCAGAACTGCTAAAGGCAATATGAGACCTTTTACTCCTGTAAACCACCCATCTTTCTATATACAACCTCATAACACTTGGAGCATCTAAATCATACAAGGACCTCCTATCAGTGAATACTGCCAGTTCACCATCTTTGCTTTTGCCACCACAAATAACAATAAAAGCAGCAAAATGAGAGCTGTAACAAGCTGCTGCTTTGGCATAAGGTTTAGAAGCTCTTTTCCACATAACTACTATGCACCTGGTGTACTCAGAAATTAACACCTCCAGACAGGGTCTGGAATATATAGCGTACCACTGTAAGGAGTGGACCAGAGCATAATTTTTCTCGGATAATCACAGGACCTTGTCTATATCGTATGCGTGTTCTAGAAATCCACTGGGTGCACTGGGGTAATGCAGTCACATTATTTTCACATTACTTTTTATTCCTTTCACCTCCCCCTTCTAAAGAGCTTTCTTACCTCTAGAACATTTTTTATCCAGCTTGAGAAGAACTCATATTCATCCAGGATATTTGCACTGGCCTGTTTGTACTTGCCCTTTTATTTTGCCAGGTTTTGTCCTTTGTGTATAAATGAAGCATTTTGGTTAGTTCTGAAAAAGAGCATAGGGAAGTATGGTTAGACTTGCCATACCATTTTGGGAATCTTGGTTGGTTTAGTCCAGCATGTTTCCTCTGGGAGTAGCCATTATCTTATACTGCAGAGGAAACTAGAATATTCCTGTGATGTACATAACTAGGCATGCTTGATCTTTGTGAATTGAAGCATGGAGCTATTGTAAATCCCTGAATTATGCATGTTGAATACTAATACAATTTAGTTTGCATAGCTGCAGATGATATTCCTAGTCATAAAGTTTTGCAGCTATACTATTTGTCATCTTAGCCTCTTCTTGTGATAAGTGAAGTTCACAGGTTTGCTATGCAAAGGTTAAAAATTTATATTTTAAAAATCTTTTAAAAATTTACTCATCTCTCTTCCTCTACTGAGGCAGAAGTCTAAAGGTAGAAACTTGTCCTAACTGTATACATTCTTGGTATTGTCTCCTTTGTCATCTCTCTGACCTAAATGATACCTGTCTTTGCATCCTTTCATCTATCTCTAGTAAGTCAGACTCTGTACCATTCCTGTTTCATACTCTGAACTGTATTTGAGTTGTTAAATTTTTCTTAAATCTCTGCATTTCAGCTACACAACTCTCTATGTAGATGGTAAATCAACAGGTCTCTCAGGACCTTTGGATGACAAGTATAATTATTCAGTGTGGACAAAAATCTTGTGAAATTTTAAAATGAGACCTGAAACCACAGTATGTTTTGGTCAACTCCAATTTTCCTAATTTCTTTCCACTCTTTTGGAAGGTTATGAGGGGGCACATTTTTTTGACTTGTTAATTTTTTTCTCTGTGTTCAAACTTGATATAAAACCAACAAACATAAATACTGCTTAGCCTAGCACAGTTTGTTGGTCAGTGCACAATGTGCCACATACAGCAGAGAGAGGTAGGTAGTTGTGTTAGTCTGAAGGCAGTGTAAATCTGTGCCTCACAGATTAACTAAACAAGATATATCGAGAGCAGAAGCTTTTGTGAACCTGAACTCACTGTCAGATTCTGCGAAAGGACAAGCATAGACGCTACAGCACCTACTCTGGAACAAAGACAACAGGATCCCTCTGGTTATCATAAAGAGCCCCCTGGTTATCACATACAGCTCCCAAGTTTGAACAGTTTGAACAGCTTATACACATCATTAGTGACCTCTAACTCCTCCTGGAAAAGGATGACTCTCTCAAGGTAGCCATGGGGGGACAACCTGTGTTGGCTTACAGATAGTCCCCCCAGGCTCAAATGGCATTTCTCAAGCAACAGACTAACTCTCATCCTCACCAAGGCACCAGACCTTCCAGAAGGGCCAAATGCTTGCTTTGCCCTCACATCAATAAAGACCACTTCATCACCAGACAGAATGATGAGTACAATACCCAAGTTTCATTCTCCTACAACTCTATTGACCTCATATATGCCATCACCTGCATACAGAGCTGCTCTGCTGTCTACATTGGACAGATGGGGTGATCTCAACATGTAAGAAAGAATGAACACTGATCTGACAGAAACAAACGAAGGCCTGTGGCAGAACACTTTAACCTCCTTTAGGCGCTCTGTCACTGACTTCAGGATTGCTGTTCTCAGGAAGCAAAATTTAAAAAATCAGTTTGAATGAGGAATTGCAGAACAAGAAATCATCCACAGGCTAGATTGCTCTTATCCCATGATGCTTTTGTGACCTCTTTGATCCCATGGGTTCTTTTTTTGTTTGCTGTCCACCTCAGCTTCCCCTGCCTTCCTCTCCCTCCTCCCTTTCCAACTTTTATATTCAAATCACTCACTCTACTGCATACTTGTCATTTCACAACATCTGATTAAGTGAGCTTGAGTTCACAAAAGCTTATGCTCTCTATCTACCTGTAGCAGGGCACTAAGATGTGCCTGCTACTTGAAGAGCCAAGGCGACCTGGCTAGAGAACTCTGTAGTAGGGGTACGTGAAGCGGGCTGTATTCAATTCGGATTTGGCCCAAATCGGGGGACAGTGATTTGATTCATTGATTCAGATCACTGTTCTGATTCTATTCAGCTGAACCCAAATCACAAGATTCGATGCTGATTTGGAGAATCAGTGATTCAGCCATAGACACAGCTTTATATGTTTTTTCTACATACCTCGAGGTACGAGGTGCAGCTCATGAATGCTGAGATAGTGGGGCAGATGGAGAGTCCCACAGGAGCATGGGGGTGCCCCCCACATACTCGGCGGTGGACCCGGAAGTGGACCAGAAGTGCTTGTGGTCAAGTTCTGGGTCCACCACCAAGCATACTGGGGGGCCCCTCCATGCTCCTGTGGGATGCACTCCCGTGGGCTGCTCCATCCACCCCACCATCTCAGTGTTCACAAGCCGCCTGGTACCTTGAGGTATGTAGAAAAAACATATAAAGCTCTATCTATGTCCGAATTGTCAAATCTTTCTGAATTGATTCGGAGGGTTCCTATTCAATTTGGAGAGATTAAAGGGTCTCCTGATTCGACTTAGATTCGGAGATTCCGCTGCCAAATCGGGTTGAATCTCTGCCAAATCAAATCAGCGAGCAAAGCTTCACACAGCCCTACTCTGCAGGCTGGGCAGAGCTCCATAGCCGCAGGTTGCTAGGGCAACAGCCTAATGAGGTAATTGGCCTGCACCTGCAAGCATTGGCCAACCAGAAAGAGGCAGATTTGGGGGCATATAAACCCAGGGCTGGAGCCAGCAGACAATCTCTCTCTCTGGCAACTGCCAGGGGAAGGAGCTCCTGCATGAGGGAGTTACCTGAGCCCTGGTGCTGCCTGCTTTACTACCCAAGTGCAACAAGACTCCAGGAGCTTCCCAGGTACTAGGGCAAGGGGGCATGTTGTCCTAAGAGTGGAAGTCTGTTACCTGAAAGGGACAGAGCAATGTTGTTACTGCTAGTGTTTAAGTTATAGCCTAGGGGCTTATGCTTGTGTTACAGTTTGACCAGTGGTTGCAGTTAGGCCTATAGGGGAGCTGAAGGCCTCATTAGTGCCCCAGCAGGGTGTGGTACACTATTGTCTAGAGCCCAGCATAGCGGGGCGCAGAGACATAGGGGCCAGAGAGAGAGAGGCTCCAGAGAGATGGGCGCTAGAGAGCCCGGTGCCAGAAAGGCGCAGAGATACAGGGGCTGGAGGACCTGGTGCCAGGGGGCGCACAGAGTTGATGATTGCAATGTAACACTTGCGAGGCATGGGACATGGTAAAGGGAAGGTCAGAGCTGTGTAGTGTACCCTGGGCATTAGGACATTAAAAGGGCAGCCTCTCGCCTAGAAACAACTCTTCTTTGCATCAAAGGTATGGCAGATGAGTCAGGTAGGAAGCCTATCCTAGACAGGTGGGTGGGCTGACACTGTGGCCAGCCTTGAGACAATGCACCCGTCACAATATCTTACTTAGTTTGTCTGTAAACTGCCTATTCACCCTGCCTTCCACATACAGTAGTCCTACATTCAGATCTCTAAACTGTCCTCTTAGGTGACTGTGGGTTAGCTCTAACTTTTATCATGTTCCAGTGGCATGTTGTACTTATGTTCTAGAGCAGCCCTTAATGGTTGAATAATGCAGAACCACACATTAGAACATAGCAAAGCATATTCAACATGATAATAATCTTTCATGTCAAACTTTGCAGGCAACAGATAGATATTAGCTGCCACTAGGAAACAAAATTAAATTCTATATTAAATGATAGCCTAGCCTAGCTAAAATACTCATATAGAACAAGTAATTGTTACCACTCCTGCTCTTGAAGGCTATTTCGGATTAAAAGACAGAAGGTCCTATCTTGTCCTTGGTGTAACTACAGTTACAGTGTAAAGAAAAGGTGGTCTGCTTTAATGGGAGCCTGCTGCTGCTGAACACCTACTAAAAGAAATTCAGGATAATATGTTTTTGAGTGTTCTGCTACCATGAAAAGAAGATTAAAGGATAAGTGGCTTATGCTGTTTCATTGACTTGAGCTTACAAAACAAAGTAGCAGAATTTTTCTGTGTCATTTTTGCTACGCTGTGTTTAGCAGTAGCCTGTGGCTTCCATTTGAGAATTACAGTATTAAAGAAAATGGTGTGACTACTTATTTTGTTCAATAGTATAAAATGTAGCTTAATGAGAGGACTGGGATGCATGGGATCTGGATTCTTTTCTTGATTGACTCCAGCCCTGTCTTCTGGTAAATTTCAGCAGCCAAGAAAAGGTGCTTCATGTTAGTAGTTTAAAAATGCATGTAAACGTCTAACTAAATGAAGGGAAGAAAGTAGGTAGCACCCTATCACTGAAACAGATTCCAGTTTGGCAGGACCCACAAATATGTTTGAAACAGGATTTACAATGAGAAGTCACTGTATGCTGGGAAGACAATTTTTTTGGCTGGCATGGCGTATGTCTATTCAGGATGACATTATGAACAAGATTACTGACAATCCTATTATAAGAAAAGAAAAGTGGAAATGTGGGAATATACATAATGGAAGCATGGGATATGAACACCCCATGTTACATAAAGGAATATGTCCGGTGTGGTCCTTCCATAGGAAATTAGAAGGGCTTCCCTCAGTTCTTCAACCATGGGGTGTCTTTCCAAGAAAATGGATTGCTAGAAAGAGATGGGAAGAGCATCTTTGCAGACAGGCTCACTAACCTAGTGAAGAGGGCTTTAAACAAGGTTTGCCGGGGGATGGAGACCAAAGCCCTGAGGTAAGTGGGGAAGTGGGAGACCTGGAGGAAGCACAAGGAGGAGGGGGCAACAGGGGAAGCCTCCTCATTTCTCCTGAGAAAGTAGGGCAGTTGGCTAGTTTCCTCAGGTGTCTGTATATGAACACATGGAGCCTGGGAAACAAGCAGGAAGAATTGGAAGTCCTCACACAGTCAAGGAACTATGTTGTGATTGGAATAACAGAGACTTGGTGAGAGAGCTTGCATGACTGGAGCACTGTTATGGATAGGTACAAACTGTTCAGGAAGATCAAGCAGGAGAGAAGGAGGAGTAGTTGCCCTGTTTGTAAAAGAGCTGTATGATTGCCAGCTCCAGTATGAAACTGGAGATAGGTCTGTTGAAAGTCACTGGGTTAAGATTAGAGGGGAGAGCAACAAGAGTGGTATGGTAGATGTCTGCTATTGACCACCAGACAAAGAGGATGGGGTAGATGAGGCTTTCTTCAACACTGCATCTTCTTCACTAATTGTGCTTCTGACTGATTCTCCAGAAGCAAGAGATTTTGAGAAATAGAAACAAGATTAGCAGTGCATTCATTTGTTAATCTATTCCTCTTTTTTGTCTGGATTGAGCTGAAAGCCTTCCAATTCCGTTCACAAGAACCTGCTGATGGTGAAATGCTTAGGATCCGTAGAGCAATCCTGGACAACAGTGGGATGTTACAATATCCCTTCCACCATGTGGGAGGAGATATATTCTCTGCTGCTAGCCAAATGATGTCTTTGCTCCAAAGTTTTTCTTTTTGTAGTACTCGGAAATGTCGGTCACCACAGCTGTTTCATGCATGTTGGGGACATTCTTAGCTGCTTCCATAAATGTATCGAGAGCAGTAGATAATTAATCTTCTGATAACTTTTGTCCTCTGTGTTGAGAATCCAAAAGGTTTGCTGCCAGATGAACTGGATGAGAGCAAAACTCAGATCTCTTATAAACATTTGTTTTATTTCTTCTTCTTTTTTGGATAGAGGTGAAGAAGGCAAAAGCTCAATTAGATTTTCATTCAGTTGTCTGAATATCTCTGGAATATTTGAAAGGCTTGGTGTATCTCCTTCAATTTCCTTGATAACCATTGAAATTGGTAGTAACAAATTGAATGCTCCTTGAAGTCTAACCCAGAACGCATCATTGTCAAGAATCTTCTTCTGAATGTTCACGGGAATAATTTGGGATACTGTGTCATCTATTGAAACAGTTCTTTGTGTGCAGCAAACTATGTAAATACTTTGTAGCTGAGCCCCGTCTAGTTTCTCCTGACAATAAAAGTGCACTTTCCTTCCCCTGCTTCTCTTTCTGTAATTTCTTCAAAGTCTGATTAGCAACATAGTGATTGTTGAATACCTTAACAATCACTTTGCAGTTTGCCAATATTGTCTTCATTGTAGTCATACTTACTATGTCCTTTGCCAGCAGATTCAACCCACAAGCAAGACAGCCAAATACTATTAAATGAGGATACCTTGCCTTTAATATTTGCCATGCAGCTTTCATGTTACTCACATTATCAGTTACAAGGGTTTGTACCCTGGGGGCACCTACACTTTCAATCTCTTCACTCAGTAATTTGGCTATGAATTCACCTGTATGATGAGAAGTTGGTAGAACTTGCTTTCAAGAATATTGGTTCAGGTGTTGCTCATAATGTTCAATAAAGGATTTCCTTATATATCAGTCCATCCATCTGACATCAGAGTCAGTGATTCTGCTTGACCAATCCTTTGAACAGCCATTGTTTGAACTCTGTCATATTCCCTATCTAAGACAGAATGTGGTAAATGATAATGTGACAGTAACTTATATGATGGATGAATTAGTTTATTATGTTCCTTCCAGTATTGATTTTTGGGTTATGGAAAGAGGTGTACCACTTGCAAATATAGCTTGAGCTAATGTCTCATCTGCTTTTTCTTGATCTTCTTTTGACATTTTGTCCACAAAGCTGGATAAAAAGCATGACTGTCTTGAACAGCTACTCATGGTGTATCACATATCTGGTGACAGTGATCTTGAAAGCAAGGATTCTGCGGCTTCTTCCCCCAGACCTGGCAGCTCTACATTTTCATTTTCCATTTTTTGCAAATCTGCTATTTCACTTGAGCTGCCAAGTTCCTGCAGCAAAAAGGGGGAAAGATTTTTATTTTAACCTATTCTAGTCTGGCCTCATCCATCAGAAGGAGAAGGATAAAGAGACGCAGCAGGGAGTTTGCTTCCCCCCTCGCTGCTAGAAAGAATACTCTGCTGCTCAACTTGCTGCTCAGTTGCCCTGGGACTGCAGAGCCAAAGGGAAGTATAGTCTGGCCTCTGACTTCAGCCAGAGGACTAAGCTTGCTCTGCTGGGTTGAAATAGTTAACTATTTATCTATTATGTAATTTAAAAAGAAGTATTGTTATGCCTAAGCCAGTTTGGGTGCTTATTGCAAGCAGAAAAGCAGGATACAAATATTTGAAATAAATAATAGTCCAGAGTTGCATTAACAACTTTTAAAATTATAATGTTTTAAAACAATATAGATGCTAGTCTATACTGTGTGTTGTTTAACATATTAATTTGTTTACTTACATAGGATTCCTGAAGTAGACTTCTCAGATGATGTTCCACCACTTCATTGTATTAGCTTTCTGTATATAGCTTGTACTCTTTCAGGACAGTTTCTACATGTTTTAAATGTTTCTTCATTCTTCTTGTATTGTTAGCATACTCTTGCCCACAATATTTACATCTACCAACTTTCTTCCTTCCTTCAGTGGCTTGAACTTCATTATAATAATGCCACACACTAGGGTTTTTTTTTCTGATTAGACATTATTATGACTACTTCAAAGCAAAAGCACTGAAAAACTAACAGATCTTATGCAAACACTTCCAACTTCCCCAGCTCAAGAAAAGAAATGAGACACTGCTCTGTGCATTTGCTGAACTGTAAGTGAGACAAACAATTAATAAGTTTTAGTTTCAGTTTTGCCTTCACTTGCAGTCTGAGATGAAATAAGATTTTTAGCTTTGATTTTGATTTGACCTGCACAGCCAATTACGTGAATTCATAACTTGATTTTTGGTTTGGATTATTATGAGAGTGTATTCACCCTCCTGTTTACAAATCAATAAAACATATATGTACTCTCTCACACACTTCCTAGGGATAATCACCTGAAAAACATTAATTATAACTTTGAAACTGACAATCTTGCCTAATATTGTATTGGCATCCATTCACTATTACTAATGAATTTTATGAAACAATGAATTTTTATAAATGGAAAATTTCCCACGGAAAAATTAAATACTGGAAAATTTTCCTCCCCACATCTCTGTGTACAAGTCCCTGGAGTGAGATGCAGTGCATGTGAGGGTGCTGAGGAAGTTGGCTAATGTGATTGCAGAGCTACTGGCCATTATCTTTGAACACTCATGGTGACTGGGGTGAAGTCCTGAATGACTGGAAAAGGGAAAATATAGTGCCCATCTTTAAGCAAGGGAAGAAGGAGGATCCAGGGAGCTACTGACCAGTCAACCTCACCTCAGTCCCTAGAAAAATCATGGAGCAGGTCCTCAAGGAATCCATTTCTAAGCACTTGAAGGAGAAGAAGGTGATTGGGAACAGTCAGCCTGGATTCACCAAGGGCAAGTCATGCTTGACCAACCTGATTGCCTTCTATGATGAGACGACTGGCTTTGTGGATAAAGAGAAAGCAGTGGACATGATATACCTTGACTTTAGCAAGGCTTTTGGTATGGTCTCCCATAGCATTCTTGGAAGCAAGCAAGCAAGCAGAGGAAATATGGGTTGCATGAATGGACTGTAAAGTGAATAGAAAGCTGGCTGGATAATTGGACTCAATGGGTAGTGATCAATGGCTCAAGGTCTAGTTAGCAGCCAGTATCAAGTGGATTGCCCTAGGGGTCAGTCCTGGGGCCAGTTTTGTTCAATATCTTCCTTAACGATCTAGAAGATGGGATGGGTTGCACCCAAACAAGTTTGCAGGTGACACCAAGCTGAGGGGTGTAATAGGTATGCTGGAGGGTAGGGCTGGGATTCAGTGACCTACACAAAATGGAGGATTGGTCCAGGAGAAATCTCATGAGGTTCAACAAGGACAAGTGCAAGCTCCTGCACTTAGGACAGAAGAATTCCATGTACCGGTACAGCCTGGGGACTGACTAGCTAAGCAGCAGCTTTGCAGAAAAGGACCTGGGGATTACATTAAGCTGAATATGACTCAACAGTATGCCCTTGTTGCCAGGAAGGCTAACAGCATACTGGGCTGCACTGGTAGGAGTGTTGCTATTAGATCAAAGGAAATAATTATTCCCCTTTATTCTGCGCTGGTGAGACCACATTTGGAGTACTGTGTCCAGTTTTGGCCCCCCGCTATAGAAAGGATGTGGACAAATTGGAGAGTCCAGCAAAATGGTTCTAGGGCTGGGGCACATGACATATGAGGAGAGGCTAAGGGAACTGGGTTTATTTAGTCTAGAGAAGAGAAGACTTGGGGGGGGGGGGGGGGGG
>NW_005841929.1:1918426-1950444 GCF_000455745.1 Alligator sinensis | reverse complement strand
TTAACTACCTGAAGGGGGGTTCCAAAGAGGAACCCTCATGTGTGGAGCATAGAGTGGGCCGTGTGTGGGGCATGGGGGGGGCCCTCACAGGCTGGAACTCTGCCAGCCTGCAAGGGAAAAGCCACCATTTCCTGCATTTTTATCCTTTAAAGGAGAAACTGTTTTTAAAGTTTGTTTGTGACCCTTTTGATATATTCTTGCAACCCATGGGTTGAGAAACAATGGAATGGATGACCACCTGAGGTCCCTTCCAACCTTAATTTTCTATGATTCTATGAGTTAGTATGGATGGTACAACCGATTTCTAGTAACCATTGACAATTTACCATAGAGCCATGGGTTTTTACATAATAATTGCCTATAGCAAACACTTTCCACAGGGCCATGGGTTTTTACATAATAATTGCCTATAGCAAACACTTTTAGAAGTTTTTGGTGTGCAACATTCCATTGCTAGGATATTGGCCAGTGTTTACTGACTCTTTCTACCATAATGGGATCTATTCATAAACGTTCTCTGTCCTTTCCTTTCCAGGGTCAGGATATGAACATAGATTTTCCTCTGTTCAGAGTTACATACACGCATGGCAACTTATTTTATTACAGACTCGAGTACAATTTTTTTCCATTCTTATGGCTATAAGTGTATATTTTCCTCTCCCTTTTCTTCTATCATAGATAAGAACATGGCTTCATTTTTCCCTCTCTTTGGTTCATGGACATTTTTTTGTCCCCTTTTCTTGGTTATCTAAGAATGTATGCTTCCTGCCTTTCCATCAGTAGGAGATCTTTTTTTTTTTTTTTTTTTTTTTTGCCTGAAGGATGTTCTGAAGGTGTCTTAAAGTTATTGTGATAAAGTACTTATGGGTCTTTCATTTCCCTTTCCTGTGGACCACCATAATTATGCACTTATGCCATTTTTCTGCTTTCATCTTTATAGTACATTTTCAAAATCAAATGCTCTTTGGAGAAGTCAACTGCATAATCTAGATTTTGTAAACAATTTTATTCTATTAAACTATTCCCCCAGGGAGAAAAAACTTGGAATTTATTGGTCATAAATGAAATCCTGGGTTCATTGAAGTCGATGGAAGTTTTGCCTTTCATTTCAGAAAGGCCAGAATGTCACCCCAGGGCTTTGTCCTGTACTGGCAGAAGACTGGACTCTCACAGTGTGATCTCATTCTGTATGTGTTGCACCAGGAACTATCAGAGCTCAGCTTTGGTATAACTCAGTCTCTGAGACCTAGTCATTGATGTGTAAGAGCAACAGCCAGACACTAATACCTAAGATAGTTCTTCAGTATTAAATGAAGAGATAGGGAAGTATGTTTAAAAAAAAAGAAAATTAGAATCCCAGTTCAGAAGCTATTCATAGACTGATCTCCATTGGTTTATCATAATAATATTTTGCATCTGTACAGTATCAGTTATCTAAAGATCTTATTGTTTTACAAGACCTAACAAAAAAACCCTTAAAGCAAATCTGTAGAACACTTCTTGTAGTTACGTATTGTTATATTTAATTTTATTGGGGGGAATATTGACAAACGGGGAGATTAGCTGACTTGGTCAAAATCACACAACTACATTGGATGACTTAGGTAGGAATAGAATCTGTGATCCATGATATCGTGTGCAGCCTGCTTTAACCAGTTTGCAGGCTGCCTTCCGGATGTCTAAAAATCTTTCCGAAACCCAAGTGCAATACATTATAATGGTGATTTTAGAAAAGAATGTTTATTAACCTGCAAAAGTTGATAAAATAATTCAGACGTCACTAACTTGTAACATCTGGAGGGACTAAGCTTCTCATCATTAATGGAAAACGCGTAGAAGGAATTTGCTTGCAGAGTAAGCTATTGTTTAATTTACTAACACTGTAATCTTGTAAAGCCCAGTGTTTGAAGTGGTTTGTAATCTGCCTCATGTTAAAAACAAGAGGTGTTTTTTTGTGGTACTTGTCCAAGAAATAGGTTTCTATCTTTGATTTTCACCTAGGATAGCAAGCCATCTGGTGTCTCTGTCTTTACTGTACAATGTATGCCTTTCATAATGAACCAGTTTGTTTTCATTTCTCATTGAACCTTGACTCATTCTTAACAATTTTGTTCACATAGTACAGAGATAATAACAGAAATCAGTTTATATCCATGGAGAATGTTATTTTCAAGTAAGACAACTGTAAAGGCCACAGAGGGACACCTCTTTGGACTGATTAGATCTTGAGAGGACCATTTAGAAGAATATGTAGGCTGAAATTAAACAAAAGATTTTTTTTCCCATGAATCAAGAAACATAAACCTCTGTATGCCTGTTTATCAGGTCATCTGTATCTAAATAATTAGCCTCCGTTGTGAAAGATTTTAGTATAGTTCATCACATTTTAAGAATTTTTTTAAACTTGTAACCTTGTTGGTGTTCTTTTTAATTAATTAGTTTATATTTTTACAATGACAGAGATTTAAATTCTCAAGGAAGTACTAAATAATATTACTAAGATTAATCAAACTAGGATCAATGTATTAAAATTAATGGATCAGAACCTTTTGCATCTCAGATGCTGATATAATCTGGTTCAAATGAGTAGTGGCCAAAATTTATGCTCATATGACATTTTTTAGGTGGTCCAGCTAGTTTCAAGTCAGCTACTAGTGAAAAGTTTCACCATAACAGTTGCTGATGGGAATGCTCGTCAGTAGCTTCAAAAGAGAAGGAAAGGGTTTCATGAGCAATCCCTAGACATGGTTCCATTAGGTTAGGGAAGAAACAAATATTGAGGCAACACGTAGGAGGCTTGCATTATAAACTACCCAGGCCACATATAATGCTGCAGATAAATGACATTTTATCATCAATCTGCCCGTTTTTCCTAGTTGAAATTCAGTTTAAAGTATAAATACATGAGACGTTAATTTTTTAGTTTGAACAGGGGCTTGTTTGCCTCTGCTCAGTAAAAAAGCACATAGAATATTTGGGGAGGTATATTCTTTGGTGTCCTGCTGTGCCTTTGTCTGATATTGGTACAGGCTAGGGAGAAGTTTACTGTGCAGGATAAAAATGACATATAATTAAATGCTCAAATGCTGTCAAAACACTGACAGTTACAAAATGCTTCAGCCACTAACTCATTGGAGAGCAAGCAGTGAGCAAAATAACTTCAATATGCAGAAGAAATTCAGAGTCTCTGGGGAATGCTAATTCAGAGTCAAAGTAATAGGGATTACTGCTTGATGTATAGTGTAGATAAAAGAAAGCAGATAGACTAAACCTACTTCAGTTCTGCTGCCTATGTATGTACTTGAGGACTGTGACAGGACCCAGCCCCAGGGATTGCCATGATGCCCCCTGGTGGCCACCCAGCCCCTGCCCCACTCCAGCTTCTTGAGTTACCCTCTCTTTTTACCTCTCCTGCCATGCCTTATTGTTTTTACAGCATATAGGAAGGCTGCCCCAGGGTCCCAAGTGAGCCTCTGTTCCTCAGCTGGCTGGTCTTCCCCATGCTCAGCCAGTCCCAGTCTTGTCTTTAAGGTACTAAGCTGTGGCCCTGTTGGCCTTATCAGTGCCTCAGGGGACCAGCCATTTTATGAGATATATTTGTAGCTTCTGTGTACCCCTGTAGCCATGCCCATGCCTCTCAGATGTTACTTTTGATTCATGGACCAGCTTGTACAACCTTCAGCCCTCTTGGCTTTGGCTCACTAGTTGTTCTAGCTGTGGATTCCTAAACTTAGGGCTACTTGCACTGGCCTGGCTCCTCAGTCCCAGCCTCCTTCTTTCTCAGGGCACAGGCCCTGGCCCTTTCAGTAATCATCTGCCCCCTATCACCCTGTCTTCCTTGTCCCTCTGCAGGGCTTGAAACCCAGGTACCCTGGTAGATGGCCTCCAATCCTTCCCTACAGCCACAATCCAGTCATCTGGTGTTAAATTTAGTGCAACACAAAAATAAGCAGCCACTTCTGAGCAAAAAGTCTCCCCTACTCTGGGTCAGTAGTATCCTGCAAGCTCTTCTTCCCTTTGAGCTCTCACCTCCCAGCTCTCATGGGTGGTTTTGGTGCCTCCAGGCTGTCTCCAGCAGCCCTACTCTCCCAGAAGGTCCACTCCCTGCAACACCCAGGGTTAAACTGCCTGCCTCCTTCAGATACTAGGCTTATATGTCCTGGAGCACTACCCCTTCCAGTCAGGTGACTCCTTAGCTGAGCACAGGGGTTTCCCATTCTGTCTAATGTCCAGCCTGCCCCTTCCTCCTGCAGCTTAACCAGGCTGCTTGCAGCCCTGTGCATCAAGCTTATTGGAGTGCAGCTAGCTTTGGCTCAGCTGCCTGCCTACACAGCAAGGGTGGCCTGCTGCATTTATCCTTGAAAATAACAGGAGCCTCTGGCTCCCTCTTACAAGGATGTTGTCAGAATTTAGTGAGCAAGATGTTCATTAACTGTTTCCTTAATGGAAGGCAGGATGACACCTTAGGGCCCTGGTATATGTTTAAATTAAAGCTGGATAGAGTCGTTATACATTTTAAGCACTAATTTTATAGCTGGTTGGCTTTTTTATAGTGGAACACTCATTTTTATCATGTGATAATTACTTTGCACATGTGGTTGGTCGGAATTTATTGTTCAGTTAAGCAGTTAATTGTGTAATATATGTAACATGTTGCAGGGGCCTGATAAACGAATTTGTTCAGAAAGGCATAAGCTTTCATGGGGGACAGACTACTTTGTCAGATGATGTAGGTTACTAAAGCTTATGCCTTTCTGAACAGGCTAGTCTTTAAGATGCCACCCTGCCCTATCTTCTGCCTGACTTCAGATTAACATGGCTAACTACCTCTCTCTTTCCTTAATGCTGTATATACACATGGCAGGCAAGGTTCTTTGGGTAGATGTGATATCTTTTATTAGACCAGCTAAATAGCTGGGAAAACGTTTTTTGCAAGCTTTTGGGCTCTAACACCCTTCGTCACATCAGGCATAGCGAGACTGCTGGTGTTATGTGTTCTCTGAGGTAGAAAAGAAGCTAATTTAAAACATTCAGGTCTGTGAAAATGCAAATGAGTGGAAGTTTGGAAGACAAAGGGTTGAGATGGGAGGGCGGTGGGAGGGCAATATGTAAAGGAATACAAGTGGTCAACTGGAGGCAGGTTACCTGTGGTAACCAGATGTCAGGCAAGTTGTATATACACACATGTAGTTTAAGCCTATTAGTTAGGTGAGAGCATTTTTTTTTTAGTTTCAAGAGCTCATCAACAGTGTTTAGTATTTTTACGAAGAAAAAGTTAATGAGTTGGACATATGGTTCAAGATAGCTGTGCTTATAATTATTGTCTAGTGTCGGTGTCAACTCTTGGGGGTTTTTTTCACTTAACTCTCCCCTTCCATAGCCCCTTTCTTTCACCAGTGATGCCAATCTTGACCCCTTTCTTACAATCATCTTTAAATTTTTATATACACCAGTAGATGACCACATCTAGGGTCAGAGGTGGATGGGCACGTGCTAGGACCCAGGTGCTGCCACCACCACTTCTTCCCACTGTGACACAGGGAATGTTCCTACAGCTGAAGGCCCACATCTATGGGCCAGATCCAATGGCTCCACAGCACAGATCTGACCTGTGGGAGGTAGGTTACAGCCCTGGTCTACGCTGACCACTGTATATGATTTTTTTAAATGAATCTCTTGCTGCTTCTTCTGCAACAACTACCAAAAAAAGAAAAATTGGGATCAGAAATGTGTGTTTTATGTTGCTTGTTCATTTTTAAAAGTATATTAAATGTATCTTTCTCCCCCTAATATCCTGTATTGCACTTACCTTATTAGATAATAAGCTCCTTAAGGAAGATCTGTGCCTTTCTGTGTGTTAGTTTACCAGCTTTCATAATAAAATCATAATAATGACTGGGGATTTTTGGAACTGTTGCAATATAACTCATAAAAGGAAATCATGACTTTTATCACAAGAGGTAGAAAGTCATTGTAGATTTAAACACAAAGGCAGCACTCCATTTCACCCTGACCATGGAACTCAAAGCCCCATAATCTCCCACTGTTAGTGTGTTAGTAACTTGCCAGGCTATCTGGTGTGAAAATGGTTATAATGTACAATTTCATTTATATTAGCTTGTATTTTGAAGGATACTAAAAACAGCTGCTTATCTAATTAGTACATTTAGTGTTTTTCTTTTCTTGTCTGAAGTGTCAAAGTCTCAACCTTTTAATTAACACACAAACAAGAGATAGTTTTATCTAGAAAATAATATAGGATGTATAAATCACTAGTATGAGCAATTGCCCATAGGGATTTAAAGTAATAAAAAAACCTAAAATTAGTGTACTAGTTTGAATATTATATTGTAAGACTCAGTAGTAGTTTATTATATGACATATGTCAGGACATGATATGAGATTCTATTATGAATTACTACTGACATGTCATGAAATCATGTAAAAGCTATAAAAGAAATATAAATTATGAAATAAAAAAAATATTTTGAAAGCAATTTTTTCTAAATAAAATGTTCTTAAATACAATATTTTTGCCAAAAAAATTGCATAGAACATTTTTTGAAAGTCAGTATGATTTTACAGATAATTTTCTTTAATAGGAACAGCCTTTTTCTATGGAAAATTGTTTTAATAAAATTTTTCTAGATAGTTTTATATGAATTTAGAGACAAGCTACTAGGCCAGAATAAATTTTAAACTAACTGTAGGTGATTTTACATATAAATTGTATGGTCATGGCAAGACAAGGTAGGTAAGGATGCAGTTTAGTTTTGTCCAAAAATTTCCCTAACATTTAGTGGCTCCATAGAGACTGTTACTTGAATCGCATGTTTGAATCTGTTCTTACTGTGATCAAAGCTCTGGGACTTGTTTCCATTTTCCTTTTCAAACTCTCTCTTCCTTCCTCTGACATTCTTTTCCTTAACTTCTTATTCTCCACTGCTTTCTTCACAGAAAACAACCCAGTTCTTGTCTTTCATTTTCAAACACATCCTCGTTATGTTTGCACTCTCTCTTTGCAATCACATCACCCTTTTCTTTCTTTGCTCACTTCAAAATTCACCAAGAGCATAATGTGCAAGTGTTATCTCAAGCTGTGATCCTCCGATAATATCATTGATCCACTCCAGTCTGTTTTCTTCCTTCTCTCTTCCCTGGACCTGTTCTCACCAAGGTCTCCAAAAGCATCTTTGTGGATGGATGTCTTAGTGTTTCTTCCATTCATCTTCTCCTTGAACTCTCTTTGCTTTTGATGTCCTCTCTGACCCTTCACCGCTCAATCCTCCCTTCATACCCTCTAGCTTGCAGGTGCAGGAACAGCAGCAAGCACAGCTGAGCAGTGTCATGGAGTACATGGTGTTCTGGGAATCATAGTTCTCGAGTGGTGGTGGAGTTTGCTGTCGGGGGGGAAGAAAGGGAAGATTTTCACTTTATTTTTTTTGCTGTTGAAGTCAATGTCTAGACAGCAAAAAAAAACAGCAAAAAAAAAAAGCAAATTTTTCGCAGTTTAAAATGGAGTTAATTCTTCCCCCAGCAGGAGTAAACTCTACAGCCACTCTTCAAAACTATAATTCCTAGACTGCCGTGTGCTGCAAGACGCATATTGCCTGCACTGGTGCTTCCTACAGCCAGAAAGTGAAGGCAGAGCAGGGAACAGCAGGCTGAGGTGTCCCCTTCCCTCCGTTCTGGCTGGCACCCGCTTCCTTAGGCAGCACCTAGGGAATGTACCCCAGTTGCTCACCCCATGTTACATTACTGGATTGCTCTCTTCCTTTTATGCACTGTTCACAGTTATCCCTCAAGATTCAGTCCTTGGTCTTCTCTTGTTTTTGTTCTACGTTTTTTTTTCTTCCAGCTGATTGAATACAAAACATCAAGAGGAAGGATAAATCTGCAAGTCATCTTTACACTGATTTATTTTTTTCTGTCCCATCCTTTTTCCCATCCAGCCAATCTCTTACTTCAGCCTCATTCTGAAAGAGGGGATAATATTCCCCTAATTTAGAGAGGCTTAATTAATTTGTAAAGTACTCTGAATGTTTCAGCTAAAAGACAGTGTATCAATGTAGGACATTATTAAAAGATCACAAATACAGGGAGCACAATATCTCAACTGCCATCTACCGTGAGGCTCTGAAAGCCTTAAGGAGTTTTCTTTTATTAGGATACATAATCTTATCACAGAGATTTTAAAACTCTATTCATGGAAAGCTTAGCCAATGAAATTATATTTCTCGTGGACTCAGTCTCTTATTAGAAGTCTATGGGAACATTCTGCTTGTATGTTCATTGTTGGTTTTATTTGTTTAAACTTTCTTACATTATATTTTAATCTAATAATTAAAATATTGAAAATAAATTATTTAATATTTTGGATTTTGTATCATTTTGCTAGTGTGTGGTTGAACGGTGGCTTAATTTATTATTGCTCTGGACATTTTTGTACTCTAATGGGTAAATATACTGGGAAGTAGTCTTAGTTTTTTGACTCAACTGCACAGTTACCTCTATGCATATCCATTGTATTGGTGACGAGAAGAAGTTCAGGCAAGAAAATTAAAAGGGGTTATAAAATAATTATTTTAATACATCTTCCGATAACTTTGTCTTGAGTAGGGGTTTTGTTTTGATATATTTTAATCTGCTTATGAATTACTTATTGCAGTATTTTTAGTAAGTCAAATTTGTATCAGAGACTTCTGATACAGAAATCATAATTTGACTATAAGACCTACATATATTTTTATGGTCTTTCCCCTCATATTTTTAAGGTGAATATGTTCAGTAGTCATTTTTGCACTAGTTTGAGTTATACTGTAATATACATTTCTGTCCATATGCAGTTCTGTCATGGACTGTAATATTCTACTACTGTCGTCCTATAATCTTCAAGCAACTCTGAATGTACCTTATGTCCTGATCTCCAGCCTCCTCACTTCTGCTATCCTGGATGTCCACCAGTATGCAACTCTGCCAACATTCCTGACATGTAACATCATTCCTGACATGCATCATCATTTTTTGTTTCATTAATAGTACCTCACATAGTTTAGCTGATGCATTTCAATGCTGACCTGTGTAACATTCTTGCTGTTAGAATCCTGTTTTTTTGGTGGGGGGGGTGTTCTTTCTTTCTTTGTTTTTTTTTAACACAGTTTTGCCAGCTGCGCTGAGTTCTGCCAGACATGATAGTCTGAATGGCTCAGAGCTGTAAAGTATGCACCCAGAGCCAGTTTCCCATATGGAGGAATTCACATGAAAGGCTTAGGTTTGCGCTCTTCTCTCAAATGGTAATTTTGTGAAATGGCTAAGTGGGCACTAGGATGAGACCATTCCAGTCATTTTTCATTTGCTGTTGTAGGCTGTTGCAAACCCAGGTCATAGCACAAGATGTTAACCATTCCAGGTTGCTCAACAGTGTTCTGATATCTTCTACGGAAAAACAAGTTTTAAAATAATTTGCATACATTAGTCTCTCACATTTTTATATTAAATTTATGTTCCAATATTCATGAATAGTAAAATTAAAAAATCAGATCAAAGGCTGTTTCATACTTGTAGATATATCTGATGCCACCATGAATCCAAAGAAACAAAGTCTAAGCTTTCTTACTGAATAGATATGAACCACCAAGTTCATTGCTAGAGAATACTAAAGAAATCAAAGGGCACATCTACACATTCATTAATGTTCCATAATTACAGGTACTAAACTGAATGCATCGTAACTGGTGCTACTGCGCAGTAGTGCCAGTGCACATTTTTTGGGTGACTTTAATATGCAGTAGACTCATTCTATTACGCATTTGCACATTAGTTTTTGCCTGCCACGCTAATATGCAGTACAATGAGTCTGCTGTGCATTTAGTATCTCATGTAGACACACTCAAAGATCATAATTTAAAAAATAAATCTTAAAGTGTTAAGGAATTAAATGAGCAGATGAACTACAGGGAGCATGTTTAAATTAGATGCTGAATATCATGGCATATGGATGTACTGTAGATAAGCTCAAAATTTGGTCTGTAAAAGGTCCTGAATTAAATAAGTTTAGAAAATGGGAGTCATAACAATATATAATTAGAAGTTGACTCTTAATCCTTAATTCAGAGCTCCTGGATCAAAATATCAAAGGATAATGTAAGGATCCAAAATTTTTCTTTAAGCAAGTAAGGTAAGAATCCAACGTTAAGAAAAATATTGAACCTATTTTTATCTATTTTTGAATAGTAGTACATTTTATAAAACTTTGTAATGCAGATTTCAGTTAGAATCAGTTCCTCAGTGGTTTTTTTCCCTCCAAATTAGAGGTATTAAACATTATTTTAAAAATCAAGTTTGTGATTTCTAACTAAAGAGTTCAGCACATTCATGGTGCTAAAAACATGTCTTTGACTGGAAAAAAAATCATTGAAAACAGGATCCATCCTGGGAAAATTATTAAATTCCAAATAGATTCCTAAAGTGCTCTTTTAAAATTTCTAATAAAACATATTTTTTATTGTATGCATTGGTAAGCTCGTGTCCCCATATTCTCTATGAGAATATTTGGTTTTAAATCGCAATATAAATACCTGAAACTTTTTTTTTTTACCCCCTCAGGTGTCCTCTGAGCCCCGTGATTCAAAATACTTACTGCTTTATATTTTCTCTGGGTATGTACACTGAGTTTTTCCTGAGAGAGTTGTTGCTGTCCCAGGAGAAACCATGACTGTACAGATGTTTGGGATTTTTCTCCCAGAGCAAAAATAGCTACTCTCAGAGAAAAATAACTTGGGAATAATCAGGGTTAAGTCACTCCCAGAAGAGTCTCCTGAGAGATTGAATGTCTGTACATGTTCTCTTCTGAGAGAAGCCATAGCACAGTCCTACATCATCCCAGGGTGCTTTGCTCCTTCACCTCCAGGGAAACAGTGTCTGGAATCTGCTGCTTCAGATGAGCAGGGAGCAGTTACCTACTACACAATCACACACTGTACTGCAGGGAGCCACAGGCTGACTCTGAGTAGTCTGGGTCTGTGTAGTGCTGCCATCTATCTCTGGGCAGACTGAGGGAGTTTGCTGAGCACACTGAGATGTGTGCACAGCTCCACCCCCCCACCCCCCCCCATGGCTGTGCAGCATCAGCACTACAAGTTCTATGCTTTCAAGGGCTTAGCACTTGAATGTCTGTTCAGGCATCTCCAGATAATTTTTTCTATCAAGAAAACAAACCTGGGAGAATTTTTCTAGATCATTAGAACATGTGTATGTAGCCTGTGTTAGAGCATGCCATTGCTGCCTCTGGGTAGATCCTCATTGGGTATTGCTCATGGAGGTTTCATCATAGACCTTTTGTCAGACATTATTTTAGTTGGTGAAATTTGATTTTAGCATGTAGCTGCATCTGCATGAGTAGTGGGCTGCGCAGTTACTGTGAAGTACTGTCCCCGCACAATTTTTTCTGACGCTACAGCGCAGCAGCATCACATCACAGTTAGTGCTGGCAATGCTACTGTGCAGTAACAATGAGCTATGGCACAGTAGCTTGTTGCTACTGCATGGTAGTGTTTCGTATAGATGCACCCTGTGTCTGCAAAAGAATTGCTGTTTTTTAGTTTCTAATTACAACCACAGAAGAGTCCATCACAAGTACATCTTTTTGATAAAAGTACTGCATCCAGTTCTGTGCTCCACAATTCAAGAAGGATGTCGAGAAGTTTGAGAGGAGAGCCACGTGCATGATCAGAGGGCAAGAGAATAGGCCCTATGAAGAGAGGCCGAGAGCCATGGGACTCTTCAGTCTGGAGAAGCGCAGGCTCAGGGGGGACCTGGTGGTTACGTATAAGTACACAAGGGGTGTTCATCAGGATCTGGGAGAACGTCTGTTCACCAGAGCACCCCAAGGAAAAACAAGGACCAATGGTCATAAACTCCTACAAAACTGTTTTAGGCTGGACATAAGAAACATTTTCTTTACTGTCCAAGCCCCCAAGGCCTGGAATAGACTCCCTCCAGAGGTGGTGCAGGCACCTACTTGGACTCATTCAAGAAACACTTGGATGCTTATCTTGCTGGGATCCTTTGACTCT
Source organism: Alligator sinensis (assembly GCF_000455745.1). Taxonomy (NCBI): domain Eukaryota; kingdom Metazoa; phylum Chordata; order Crocodylia; family Alligatoridae; genus Alligator; species Alligator sinensis. The sequence goes on along the minus strand of NW_005841929.1, from coordinate 1,938,370 downwards.
AGCTGACTTCCTGCCCCTGGGCAGGGGGATGGACTTGATGATCGTCAAGGTCCCTTCCAGCCCTAACTTCTATGAAATAAGTGTCCACAGAGTGGGTCAGTCACTTGAATACTATCAAAGAGATGATACATTACTGTCACATCCTTAATGCCAGTACAGGAGCACTCAGGAGAACTCCCTGTGGGTCCATATAGAGCAGTGCTTCTCAAAGTGATGGTCCGTGGACCGGTGCCGGTCCGCGAGCCACCTGTACCTGGTCCGCAGTGAGTTACTAGGAAAGAAAGAAATATATTCGCTGGTCTGCAGTGAGTTGCCAGGAAAGAAAGAAATATATTTTCAGAAGCATAACATTGATATGTCATAGCGCCACAGTTTGTACGTTCCAACACTCCAGGTGACGTCACGTCGTGCGAGGTGAAGAAAGAGAAAGAAACAGCTAGTCGCACATTTGTGTAGTGCTGTTACACGCAGTTGCTGCTACCAGCTGAACCGGGCACCAGTCCGAGGCCCATTGGAAAAAAAAATTGCTGGTCCGCCACATCAGGTAGTTTGAGAAGCACTGATATAGAGTGAACATGAACCTGGATCATCCTTCCATGACACAATTAGCACTACATTGTGTTGCTGCCAGACTGCTATGCTGGCTCTCATTTGCTCCAGTGTTTGAGTGGTTACTATAGAGCCTATAGCTGGTTATTTATTGCTCTGTTGTATGCTACATTCTTTCACTCACCTGACAAGTAAATACCAAAAAGCATAATATGAGGCTTGATACACACATGCATCTACCTGTAGGGAGCCAAGTCCCAGTGAAGGATTTCCTGTGGAGATAACAGAATCAGAGAATGAGAAGGAACTATCTGGCATCAGCTTGAATGAGAATGGGGAACAGATAGACCAAGAAAAAGTTTCTAACTTTGACTAACACAGTTACTCCAAATTCATGCTTATATGCACTTCACCATCATGTCTTCTGAAAATATCGGCTTCACTTCATTCACAAGCTCAGACTAGGTTATCAGAATGGATCCCTTTTGGCCTTAAAAATGGTGAATGGAATCCTGACTCCCATTTGAAGTCAATGGTGGAACTTCTGCTGCATTCATGATAGCCAGGATTTAACCTTTTGATTGGTGTATTACATACGTATAGAAATTATATGTAGGTATTATTCTTACAAAAATAATACATCCTCCCTCACCAGATGACTAAATATTATTAGCTGCATATCATTAATAGGAAAAATGAGGTAGAGAAGTTGCGAGATCCTAAAGCCAAGAAGAAAGCGTGTGAAGGAGTTAGGAATACAGCTCAAGTTCTTAGCTCCTGTCTCTGACTTCATTTTGCTAGATCAGGCTGCATCAGAGCTCATATCACTAGAGTTTTCCTTTAAATGCTGAACGTTCGTTTTATGAAATAATTCTGTACTAAATGGCTGGGTGCTCTGTTTCTGGATATTAAACCTTTCATTTCCTAATTAGGTTTGCCTGTCCAGCATTCAGGTTACAGTGGGGCCTGGAGTTTTCTCTGGCTTACCACATCTCCTATTAGCACGTTAGAAGTGGCTTTAGATTTCTCACACTTTAATTGTATTCAATGAAAGCTGTTTATGTGCAGTCCCAAAATGAATTTGTTTTTTCCAGTGCTTCTCCTTTGTTGCACATTAACATTTAATTACCAAAACGATCATATTACCTCAGCACTGAAAGAGAGAAGAGCTAAGGGACCTTATAAATATAAAATTAGATACACAATCAACCTTTAATCTGGTCATAATAGTGTTACCTAATATTATTATAACTCTTATCATAAGCTATGGTCTGATTGATTTTGAAATGTTTATACCCAGAGCGTCTGGCATAACTTGTTTTTTGTGAGTGTGCTAAAGTCAGATGTCCAAACTAAAGACAACTACTCCTAACAAGCTCTATTTGGGACTTTTTGTACTTAAATGGTTGGTCTACAAGGCTCTTCCTTTAGAATGGGAACTGAGATGGAATCTAAGTTGAATTTAAACCAAAAAAAGCAAATTTAGGAGCCAACATTAATCACCCATAAATGTTTTCATGGATCCAATGAACATCTTTCAGTGGGAGCTATTTTTCAGAGCTGTACCTGAATTTCTCTTATGAATCTGAAAAGGATGGGTGCAAAAACAGCAGAATATCAAGCAATCAAAATGTAGATTTATTTTTAACAGTTTCAGTTTTTTTAGCATTGGCTTAGATTAGGCAAAGGTTAGATAGAGGCTGTTGGAGACAGTATTGTACAGGGAGCAGCAGAGGAAGATGTCCTGCACACAGCAACATTTAAAGCTTTAAGGAAAAAGCTTGTTTGTTTCTATTAGTACCACAATGCTGTAAATGATTTTTAGTAGCATCCACTCTGGAACATTCTCTGATTTTGGGTTTTTTAAAATTATTTCATTTTTGTTGTTAACATCTGTTACTGTAGATGCCATCTTGTGTTTCATCTTGTAGTATGATGTCTCAGTGGCAACGTTTCATCATGGACATCTGTTTAGATATTTATATACAGTACAATATGGGAGCACTTAGCAAGTTATTCCTACTATAACTTTTGGGTTGCTGTTAAAAAACCATAAAGCCAGATTTCCATAGTATACAATGGGAGGTTGGGATGTGTGACAAAACACCACTGACAAAATGTCCTGCTGTGGGTCAGGATTGGGGTAGTGAGGTATCTAGCAAGGTCCAGGAAATATGCGGGAAGCAAAGATAGGTTTTGAGGAGTTTTGTTTCATTTTTTAAGTTTTTTAGTTCTTTGATTGGACTAACATCCCAATTGATGGGCTCCAGCTGCAGAAGTGACCCACGTACCCCCGAGGTGGGGAGATTGCGATCCCTCTGCCCCAGGGATGTGTGTAACACATGGAGCCAGAGGATCACTGCAGAGGTGATCCCCCTGCCCATGGATTTCCTGCACCCCAGGAGCAGAGAGAGTGCCATTGTGGTGATCCTCTGGTCCCAAGGGTTTCTTGCACCCCCACGGTGGGAGAGATTGCCCCTGTGGAGATCCTCTGGCCCCAGGGTTTTCCTGCACCCCTAGGGTAGAGGGGATTGCTGGGGGTTTCCTACATCCCCCAGGGTGGCAAGATCACCCCTTCAGCAATCCTCCCACCCTGGGGTTTTCCCACACCCCTTGAGTGGGGATATTGCCCTGCAGTGATCCTCTGACCCTGGGAGTTCGCTGGGAGGCACGCTATGGGGACCCAGCACCCTCACCTGTGAGAGTCTGGCCCCTGGCATGTCCAGGGTGCTGCTGGGGCCCAGAGTACCAAGCTTCTGGGTCTGAAAGTCCCCAAGAGTCACAGAACTCAGAGTCCCAAGTGAGTAAGGTGCACCCCTGCAGCAGGAAGCCCAGTTAGCTGACAGGGCTCCTAGCTGCAGGGGAGACCCTGCTTCAGGTGCAAATTAAAGCTTGATAGCAACCAGCTATAAACTTAGTACACATTTTTGAGGTCTAACTTTATAGATCTCTACTTTGCATGTGTAGCTGGTCTGAAGGTAATTATGCAATTAACCAGTTAATTGTGCTGTACCTACAACATGTAAAGGGGGCCTAAGAGGAAGGTCACTGGAACTATTTAAAGAAAATAAGTATTGAGATGAACATTTGACTATGGGGTTGGAAAAATATGCTTGTTTTTGTTTTCCTAATGCCATCATTATTGTACTTCCTAATGTCAGCTGGGACCAGAATCAAAAAGTGGTTGAATATTTCATGAACTAATTTTTTTCCACGGTTTGGAAGTTGGATGCCTCTTGTCTTGCTAACCTCTGTGTATAGCTTTGCAGAGAAAATAATTGTTTTTATCTCAATTTTTCTTAATACTTATTAGAACTACTTGGGAAATATACTGTCAAAGTCCTTTTTTTTTTTACAACAAATGTGGCTTCTGAAAAACTGAAATTTCTTCCATGAAAAATGTTTACATTGCTGACATTTTAAAATTTTCTATCAGGAAAATTGGGGGAAAAGATTTCAAGACCAGAATGAACATATTTCAGGTTTTTAAACTAAATAAAAAATGTTTTTAGGTCAGTTTGACATTTATTAGTTTCCACTTAAGTTGATTCAGTATTTCATTAGAGTTGTAGTACACATGTCTTCTGCCTCCATTCTCCCCTAGTGATCAACTACTTTGGTAGCTTTCATTTCCCATGATGCATCAGATTCCCTTCAGAATACATTACAGTGATGCATGATGGGAGCTGGAATCCAGCTAGGGCTCCTTGTTCATAGATTATAATGAGGAAACAAGGGACCATGGCTACAACTCTCAGGAGACGGCTCAGGGAGACAAAAAATTAATGTTGAACAAAGCTGAAATTAACAAATGTATATTCAGTTCAGTTAACCTAAATGAAATGTTTTGATTTTAGAATATCCATGTCCCATTTCTATTAATAATGTCGAAGCAAAACTATTCAGCACTTCCAAGTCCAAATTTATAATATATTCTGTTGCTGAAAAGTGTGTATGTGTGTGTGTGTGTGTGTATATATGTATATATAATATAAATAATTTGTTGTGATTCATGGCAAAACTACATTTTGAAACATATTTTACCTAGGCTGGGAATACTACTTTTTCATTTGATCATCTCTACTATTATTTTATTCATATGGACCTACCTACATCATGGCAGAAATGTGCTGAGTAGTAGCTCCTTTAATCTTTCTCTTTTCACTCCATGCACCCTCCCGGCTAGTGATTGGTGGAGGGGCCCCAGCAGCCCTGCCACTTGCTGCTGATAAGCTGGGAGGCAAAAACAGCTGTTTTAAATATGCTGCAGTTTTTGCCTTCCAGCCAGTCAGTGGGGGGTGGGGAGGGATGGGGTAAAAAGATCAAGATTAAGAGAACTTTAGGAACATTAGGAAAAACTTCTTCACAGTTAGAGTGGCCAAAATCTGGAATGGGCTCCCAAGGGAGGTGGTGCTCTCCCCTACCCTGGGGGTCTTCAAGAGGAGGTTAGATAGGCATCTGGCTGGCATCATCTGAACCCAGCCCTCTTTCCTGCCTATGCAGGGGTTCGGACTCGATGATCTATTGAGGTCCCTTCCGGCCCTAACATCTATGAATCTATGAACCACTGCATGTGCACTTATGCTGCAATTTAGATAGGTCCCTATTTATTCATTATATTTTGTTTAACTTCAGCAATATGCTTAGTACTGGATGAATTAAGTTTAGTTGCCATGGTTAACTACAGTTCAGAAGAATAAACATAGATATCACTGGGTTCAATAAATACAGGTATACTATGAATGAGAAAAACTAATAAGAAGCTTTATTTGTGGAGTAGGTAGTATGAATATGCAGATTCTAATTTATTGATTAGGGATTTATCCATATAAAGGGCTGCTTAAAGCTATGAATCCAAATACCCTTGTATTTCAGGGTTATTAGAAATTGCAACATGATTCCATATCTGCACAAACCTGTTACTAATTCATACAAAGTTTTATGCATATGAACTTTTAGCTACTTGTTCAAACAAAAATTTATATTTTGAGATCTGTTCATTTTTCAGTTTAATTAAACAAAATGCTTCAGTGACTGGATGTGACTCTGTTACATGACAAATTTTCCAAGGTAAGATTCCTGAGATCCCACTGTAACCAGACTGGGATAAAAATGTATATTTTCAAGCAGAAACCATATCTAGGCTCTTCGGTATTAAACTGAAACTTTCAGAAATATGCAAACTCCATTCAAATTCCCTTGTTCCACTGCACTGGCAGGTAGGCTACAGCTTCTGAGGCATGGCAGTGTTGTTAGCATATTCATTTTTTTGCAGTTAGTTCAATAATTAGCCACTCTTGGGATGTCTTTCTTTCCTCAAATGCTTGTCAACATTATTTGTATTGTTTATTAATTAACTTATCTGAATGATTGAAGTCTGAAGAGTTGTTACTGCAGCAGATGTGTAGATTTTGGACGAGACACCAAAAAAGAAGTCAAGCTAAATTCCTATTTTATTGTAGGCTTAAATAGCAATAGATATAACAGGGCACATGCTCTCAGTTATGATGGGTTTTGCATGTCATTATTCTTTTTGTTTATTTGTGAACTTATTTCAAGTTTTCCCATCATTCTCTGGTGTTACATAATTTTTGCTTTATGGTTTAGAATTTATCTTCTCTCAGTTTTTGCCCCTGTTCTTTCTAGCTGAAAAGAAATGCTACCCACTTACTTTTTCTTTTTAGCTTATCTGGACAGCAAACCTAGAGAGGTCAATTTAATCTTTCAGTTCTCTTGCATAATACTGTTTTGATGGAGTTCCCACATTACAGAGATGTGTCTAAAATTCCAGCAGACCAAAACTAATTTTATTTTTTTAATCATAAAATCATAGAGAAGTAGGGCTGGAAGGGACCTCCAGAGGTCATCTAGTCCAAACCCCTGCCTAAGGCAGGATTATCCCTATCCAAACCATTGCATGCAAACCATAATCTAAACTCTACATAAGACTACTGCTGGCCTTGACACAACACAGACCTAACACTCTAACCTGCCATGGGTAATGCAGCAACCATGGCAGCCTTCAGTGGGAGCTGTTTTTCAGAGCTGTACCTGAATTTCTCTTATGAATCTGAAAAGGATGGGTGCAAAAACAGCAGCCACGGCAGCAAATGTTCTGCTTCTATGAAATGTTGTTAATGTATGCTCAAGACATCCCGGGTAGGGGGCCACACACCCCACGACAGAGGAAGGCAATAACCCCCACAGTCCATACTAATCTGACCATGGGGTAAAATTCCTTTTCTGACCTCAAATATGGCATTTGGTCTGATTTGAGTGGAAGGGCAAGACCCTCTAGCCAGAAACCTCTGGCTTTGGTCCAAGGAGGAGCATTGGCACACCCCAATCAAAGTCCAAAGCCTTGGCTGTAGTGCCTCTGAGGAAAGCTTAAAAACATCTTGAGGAAAGCTTAAAAACACCTTGACACATATAGCAGAAAAGGTAAGGAGGTGGATGGGGGCAAACAGTAAAGCCCAGAAGCCCAGAAGCATGGGGAATACCCATAGTAGAACATAGGCACAGTTATGCCTATATCACCTCTGACCAGTGACTGTCCAACCTCTCCTTGAACACCTCCGATGATGGACAGTCCACAACAGTCTATTCTAGTGCCTCACTGTTCTCACAATGAAGAAGTTTTTTTCCAGATATCCAATCTAAACTTACTTTGCTGCAACTTCAAGCCATTGGTCCATGTCCTCCTTGCTGCAAGAGGCAAAAGGTGCTTTCCTTCTCGTTTATGGCAGCCCTTCAAGTATTTGAAGACTGCTGTCATGTCTTGTTAAACTCCCTTGTTAAACTCCTTTTCAAGGAGTTTTCAACTCCTTTTCTGCAAGCTATACATGCCTAGCTCCTTCAGCCTGTCCTCATATGACTTGCCGCCCAAGCCCTTGATCATCTCTGTTGCACATCTCTGGACTCTCTTTAACTTCTCCATGTCCTTTTTAAAATGTGGAGCCCAGAACAGGACATAGTACTCCAGAGGAGACCTAACCTGTCCCGAGTAGAGAAGAACTATCACCTTCCATGTTTTGTACCTAATGCTTCTATTGATGCATCCCAAAACCTCATTTGCCCTTTGTGCAGACGCATTATACTGCAGACTTGTATTGAGTCTGTTGTTTATCAAGACTCCCAAGTCCTTTTCGATATTGCTGCCATCATGAGCATAACAATGTTTTTTTATAAAAACTTGTATGCAAAACTAGTATTTGAATACTAGAAATATTAGATAATGTCCCATTAAAAATAAATACTTTTTAAAACATAGGAAGTTTCCTGCCTTCCCAAATATATATAAAAAGGAAAAAATGGACCTACCAAGAAACTCTTTTAATCAGAAGACAAATAAATCCACTTAATTATTTGTTTATGATCTGTAAAGTTTAGACTTAGTTCGGATATTTTGCATGAGGGAACAGTCTTTCAGTATACTTCAAAACAAGATCCTCCGTTAACAATACAGTGTGGCCTGTGTTCAGAGTGAGCAGAACCTGTTTGGTTTTTTTGCTTGTTTATTTGATTTATATGCTGCCCTTTCTGACAAAGGCTCATGGCAGCTTATAGTAAGAAACCAGAATAACTTAAAAACAGGAGAGGAGCAAGAGAATAAGAACTATTTAAAAGGCAACTAGAAGCTGAAGATAAAACAGAAATTCCCTAAATGACATCTCATCCTAACTTTGTTTGGTAAATGCTTGCCCAAATAGGTCTTACAGTGCTTCCAACATGTTCAGACTTCAGCTCAGGCTCAGCCAGGCCTCAAGAGGGAGTGAGTTCCAGCAAAGAATGACCTCCTGTGCGTTTTCACTAAGCAAAGTTGGCAAAATGATGGTCCTTGTAGGAGGTTGCTTCCGGCTGACCTCAGGGGTTGTGCTGGGACATAAGGGAGACTATGGTTCCTTAGGTCCTTGTTGAGGGTTGAACTCCACCTCCCTGTTGTTTTAATCAGAAGAAAAAGCTGAGTTAATTGCCCATCTTCTGCACTAAAAAAACCTAAATTCTGCCTGAAACAGAAACATATCTGCCAAGATAGACAAAATGAATTAGATGGCAAGGTAGATTTTTCATAGATTCATAGATTGTTAGGGTCTGGAAGGGACCTTGTAGATCATCGGGTCCAGTCCCCCTGCACTAGGCAGGCAAAGGCAACTAGGGTCAAGTGACCTCAGCGAGGTGAACACCCAATCTCCTTTTGAAAATTTCCAGAGTAGGTGACTGCACCACCACTGGAGGGAGTTTATTCCACAGTCTGAACACCCTGACTGTGAAGGAGTTTTTCCTGGAATTGAGCCTGAAGTGACCTTCCAGAAGTTTGTATCCATTGCTCCTGGTCTTCCCCAGGGGTGCCCTGGCAAACAGCTGTTAACTGAGTTCTTGATGTACACCCCTGATATAGTGGTAAGCTGCAACCAAGTCCCCACTCACCCTTCTCTTCTGTAGGCTGAAGAGGCCCAAGTCCCTCAGCCTCTCCTTGTATGGGTTGGCTTGCAAGTCCCTGATCAAATGGGTGGCTCTTCTCTGGACCCTCTCAAGTTTTTCCATGTTGAAGTGCAGCGCCCAGAACTGGACGCAGTACTCCAGCTGTGGTTTCACCAGTGCAGAGTACAGTGGGAGTATCTCTTGCTGAGTTTTGCATGAGATGCAACAGTTAATACATGCCAGCGTGTTGTTTGCCCTGCTGGCTACAGCATTGCACTGCTGGCTCATGTTCATGCAATGGTTGATCACTACCCCTAGGTTCCTTTCTGCTGTGGTGCAAGTTAGATTGTCACCACCAAGCCTGTAGGTATGTTGGGGATTGTTTCCTGCTAGATGGAGCACCTTACACTTCTGAGTGTTGAACTTCATCTGGTTCCGGTCTGCCCAACTCTCCAGCCTGTCCAGGTCCACCTTTATCTATAACCTATCTTCCGGCATGGCCACACTCCTCTATAACTTGGTGTCATCCACAAACTTGGCCAGTGAGCTTTTCACCCCCACATCCAAATCATTGATAAAGAGGTTGAAAAGCACTGGTCCAAGCATGGACCCCTGAGGGACACCACGGGCCACTTCTTGACAGGACGACACAGATCCGTTCGTGAGAGCTCCCTGGGTCCTACCATGCAGCCAGTTTTCCACCCGCTGAACTGTTGAGCAGTTAAGCCCACAATCTTCCAATTTTTCCACAAGGATATCATGGAATACTAGATCAAAAGCTGCTTGGAAGTCTAGGTCTATGATGTCGACCTTCTCTCCCATGTCCAGGTGGCGAGAGCCCTGTTCATAGAAAGAAATGAGATTGATAAGACAAGACAAAGCCATGCTGGCTGTCATTCACAATCTTACCTTCAACGAGCACATCAGACATAGATTCTTTAATGACTTTTTCCAGGATTTTCCCTGGGATGGAGGTTAGGCTGATTGGCTTATAGTTGCCCAGGTCCTCCCTCTTCCCCTTCTTGAAGATGGGCACAATGTTGGCCCTCTTCCAATCCTCAGGGATCTCCCCGATTTTCTGAAAGAGTTTTGCCAGGATTCTGTAATGACCTCAGCCAGCTCCTTCAGCACTCTCGGGTAAAGTCCATCTGGTCCTGCTGACCTATAAATGCCTAGCTTTTCTAGTTGGTTTTGCACCAGCTCAGCATGCGCAGTGGGGAGGCTGTCATTCCCACCATGCCCTCTGTGATCCTTATCTCGCTTGTCTTTTCCCTCTGTCCGGTGAAATGCCGAAGCAAAGTGGGCATCCAGGAGTTCAGTTTTTTAATGAGTGTTGGTTACCAGCTGTCCCGAGGTGTTAAACAGGGGCCCCATGCTTCCATTTGTTTTCCTTCTGCTCCCTACATACCTAAAGAAGGACTTCTTATTGTCCTTGACTCCCTTGGCTAACTTAAACCTCTTTGGTGTCAATGTCAGCCTCTAGAGAGGTGTACTGCTCTCTCACATAGAGACCTACCCCTCCAACTTTTCTCCTTGCTCAGTCCCTTCTGTGCAGGGTGTAGCCCATGCAAGGAGTCCCACCAGGTCTCCATGATTTTAAAGCAGTCTGAGGTATTTCAGTTAATTTCTCACTAATATTCATGAGACTGGGTGGTTTTGAAAATGCACTCGCAAAAGTTGGTAGAAAGAATAGCATGAGAATCTGAGTAAGCTGTTGTGCAGGCTTCACCCTACATTCCCATGTTTCTACAAGCTGTTTTCCCCCATGCAGATTGGTGCTACAGTATTATAGTTGGCAATGGTACTGCAGTGTGTTAGAGTTGTCTCCTAGCTGCTTTCTCTTCCCTTTCCCTTTGCTCTTGCATTACCAGAGTCTTCTTCTGAATTCTTGTCTCCTCCCTCTACTTTGTTTCCCAGCTCAGACCTGTACTTTTCTCTTACTAATTTGTGTTCTGAGCCCTAATTATAATTTACCAAAATGTTTTTCCATTTTCTATCCATCATGCTGTAAGTCTGTAAAAGAGTGAGTGAGAAGACTTGTCAGTAAGTCACACCTCTTCAATTTTTTGGAGTTATATTTTTAGGTTACTGACTCAGATGGACTTTCATTGTCTGAAGAGAGAAATAGCCTTCTCAGTGTATTGTGTGCCTTTCCACCCCAAATCATTTTGTCTCTGGGACTTGAATTAATTTGTTGGTTGATTTATGTCCTAAATTTGCTGATTAGCTACAGTGTATGTATAGTTTTAGTCTGATGTTTTGTTTTATTGGAGGATTTCCCAAAGCAATGGAAATCTCATGTTGGTACAGTATCATGTGCTTGATCCAACAAACACTTGGCTATGTGAGTAACTTTACTCATGTGAGTAGTTATACTGAGTTACTTCCAATTTAAGTACCACATATTGGCAGGTTTGGGCTTTTGTTGTTGACATGGGTCCTCCAAATATAGGTCTGGTTGCTGTATCAGAACTACTGATCCGTGTCTGGCCACTGCAGTGAAGTTGAAATTATTCTTTGATCAGTTGATCTCTTAACTGTGTGAAAGAAACTGGAGAGGGGCCAAATTATGGTGGAGTTTATGGCTGCAGGTCAGGTTCTCATTTTAGTTTTTTTAAAGGGATATTATCATAATAAACATGATGGGCCAAATCTTTCATTCATTACTCAGGCAAGATTTCAGTTTCATGAGATTGTTTTAATTTATTTGTATAGTCTCTTGCCATTACTCTGTCTCTGGCAAGCACCACAAGACAGTTTTAAACTATGAATATAGTTGTGATATACAAGAGCTTGGATTGGATTATCTGTAGCAATGATTCTGAAGCAGGGTGCCATGGTGTGCAGGGGTGCTCTATCAATAAAACACTGAGGTATTTTGCATGCATACACTTCTTGTGGGAAGGACTACTGTTTGCCAATGTCTCCACCTTTTCATGCCATTTTTTATAAATACAATGGAGTACAATCATATTCAAATTTTGTCTAGGGTAGGTTTGGAAGCAATACTTCAGCTCTGAATACCCTAACTTTGGAAAAATGTGGATCCTGCTCTGAAATTTGCAACTAAGCTATCTAGCATATTCTTACTGCTCATTAACTTTTCGAACCACTAAAGAGAGAAGTGGAGAATAAAGATCAGCTGTTGTTACACACCGTCTGTATATTGACAAGTTACAGAGACCACATTCTCCCTTATGACCCAGAGCGATCTCTGAGGTCAGCTGAGAGCAACCTCCTACAAGTACCATCAATGTACGAAGTCCACTTGGTGAAAACACATGAGAGATCATTCCCCACTGAGACCCTCTCCCTCTTGAGGCTTGGCAGAGCTTTGAGCCTGAGCCTGAACATCTTTCAGAAACACTGTAAGGCCTTCCTATTTGGAAAGGTATTTGCCAAAAAAAAAAAAAGCTAGAATGATATGTTGTGGGATCCTATTGTTCTAGTTACTTTTACACCTGCATATAAAGACATGATGAGAGTCTCAGATATTAAACTTTAAGGCTTTCATCCAGGCAGCTTCAGGACTGTTGTTTATAAAGTTAAGCTTGCGTCCAGGATCGAGGCAAAAGGTAGTAAACAGTGAGGAAGAGATGCCCAGTATTTGGAAACATTCACAGTTAAAAAGAAAACTGCCACAAAAACTATTTAATGTTACAATATTTTATTGGCAACTTCTAGATCTTTTTTTGACCAAAATTAATTCTTCTAAACTTCTAGATCTTTTTTTGACCAAAATTAATGGTTCTCAAGCCATATAAATTATGGTTGATGCTGGAACCAACAAAGGAGGACTGGAAATCAGATTTGATGGTTAAGTGGTCTGATTTCCATTAGCAAATCTTATACACTTTTGAGTGAATTTATTTTAAGGAAAAAAAACCCCAAAAACTCTAGCAGCATTGGATGCCATATTGGTCTTTACTGTTGTCTCTTAGCACTAGGAAGCTGTCTTCATTTGACAGTCCCATTTTGAGAAGTGACTTCCTAATTTGCACTTTCAAACTTGTTCACATTAATTTGTATCCACAAATGAACCCTAGGGCACTTTTACATGTGCTCCAGGGGTGGAGAGTGTGGCGCTTTAATTAGAGTGGCTCTGAAAACCGCTTTCATTAAAGTGCTGCAGCATCTCATGTATCAGCCTTCTTACACTTAAAAATGGTGGAAGGGGCACTTGAACTAAAAGCTCGTTGAATGAGCTTTAGTTCAAGCAGCCCCACTGCCATTTTTAAGCACGGGGATGCAGATACATGAGAGATGGGAGGCTGCTGAAGCACGGTAATTACCATGCTCCAGCAGACTCCATTAATCAAGTCTGCTCCAATGCGCTGTAATTACAGCATGTTGGAGCAGCCTCCGAGCTTGTATACAGGCACTCTTAGTGTGAGACCAGACTGAGGCCCCTTTCAAAATCAGTCTTTATAGTAGCTTTTGACCCAACATGTTGCTGCTATCTAAGGGCTATATATGTCAATCCTAATGGAAATCTGTTCCACCATGGTCAGAGTGAGAGAGTTTCATGTTACAATAATCTCTTTTTGGAAGCAATGCATTCCTCACTAGTCTCTTTTGGTGCTCTACTTCATATTTCAAGTGGAATATAAAAAGTGTACCTTTGGGTTCCAGTGTCTTATAGTTAACCAGTTCAAAGAAGATACTGGCATTGTTGAAGACAGTGCTTCCCATTCATCAAGGCGAGTTAAGATCCTAGTATGCTATGAAACCTATTTAATTGTAGTCAAAAATATTATGTTGATCAAGTGATTGCTGATACAGATGCTTTCCTCCCAGTAATTCATGACAAGATGAAATATGTTTACTGTCACCATATTGTACCACTATATGTCTTTCTCTGATTGATTTAATGACTGTAAGAGCTGGGAAAATTCCCTTCCTCTAGTTGATTTTCCCTGGCACTAAAGTTTTGGTAAATGTCGACCTACCTACCTATTCTCTCTTCTTCTCTATATTTTTCTGTTGTTTGCCAAATGCATGCAGAGCTGGACCATTTCTCTTCTCAGAAATTCATAAATAAATAGCTTTGCCATGTGATGAAATGGTATAAAAATCCAAGCCCCCTTGCTATGCTTCTCCCTTTGACTGTTATCTGATATATGTATTAAAGGCCTCCCTGTACTTCTGTTTTATAGTTGGTGTATGGAGAACCTATATTTTATCTCTGCTCTATTCCATTTACAGGTATTTTTGTATGGGTTGCACTGTAACTACTTATAACTGAAAGCTTGTGTATGCAACAAACGTGGGGGATACCATACATATTAATCAACACTGCTTGATTCACTGCTATCTAGTGGCTCTAACAGCATTAGTCAAACTATTATTTAGTATACTTGATCAGAGAACTGTGGCTGCCGAAAGGTAGTGCTAATATGTATGTCTGACCTCAAAATTATAATGTAAACTGCAGGGCAATGCATGTAGTATAGGCAGTTTTTAATTAAAGTCTGTTCACAAACTATGTAGTTCATTATAATGAGGAAATGCCAAGCTGTCAAGTTGCCAGTCATACTAAAAGGGTTTGCATCGAACAAAGGGGACTAGTTTGAAAAATATGGTTTATTGAAATTCAGTGTCTTTGAATAATTATGCAGTAAATGTGTCTGCCATATGAAGGTATACCACGAGTGATGGAATCATGCCCAGCAAACTGAACCTTTCTGAGTAATGAAGAATCTCCTGACTGATCAATGTGGGATGAGTACAGTTTGTTCAGAGGAATACTTAGGGGCAAAGGGGAAATTTGCTGACATGCAGTGAGATAGATGAACTAGAGGTGTGTGTAAACACTAGAATATGGTTTTATTCAAATATAAAGTATTCTTGCAGTCTGCAAACCAAGTCTTTCTCTCTATGACTTTGTGTTCATGTTACTAGATGCTAGAGATTTCATTGGCATAATGTGGTATCCACATTCCTTGCTAGATCACAAGGACAGATGTGACTATATTATAGGATGCAATTTAAAGACAGCAAAATTCTAGTTTTGAGCAAGTGCAGTACAGCAATCTGCAACAATGTCATTTTAATCATAATTTGAAAGTGTCGATGTTAGGCCATTGCCTTTTGTTTCCTGCATGTTAATTGGACACTACAGAAAGTTACTGAAGGTGACTTGCAGAGAAATATAAAGGAATCCAACAACATAGTTGCTGAATTCATTAAGTAAGGGGGCATTCATACATCAGCCACTACTTTTTCAGGCTTATTCTGTGTAGTTCTCAAAAGACCAAGAAGTTAAGGTTATAGAATGATAAAGCTTGTTTATTCGATAAACCTTACTCTGACTACAGTTCTGCTGTTCCCTCCTGCAATCTCAATTTATACATAACACTCTTAAAAGTATCCACACATCTCCCCCTTTTACATGTAACATGCCCCCATGTAATGCTAACATTGAAAGTTTAGGTCAACCCATAGTCTTTGTGTTGGTTTTTTAGCTCTAAGCATAGGTGACAGGTAAGGGGAACATGGCGGGGGGGAGGCATGTGACCCCCCTGAGATTGGCCGCCGCTGGCTTCTTTGGGCAGTCGCTGCCAACGTGGCCGGTGGTGGCTGCGGGCGATCCATGCTCACCACTCGCCACCTCCCCAACTCACCACCTCCAACACTGCATGTGGTCCCTGCTTGCTGCTCGCCACTGATGACACTGCGGGTGGTCCCTACTTGCCGTTCGCCACCGTCAACACTGTGGGTGGTCCCTGCTTGCTGCTTACCACAGTCAACACTGTGGGTGGTCCCGCTTGCCACTCGCCGCAGTCAACACTATGGATGGTCCCGCTTCCCACTGTCGACACTGCAGCACCACTCACTGCCGTCAACACTGCAGGCGGTCCCCACTCGCCACTCACTACCATCAACACGGCAGCCAGTGGCTGCAGGTGGTTCCCGCTTACTGCCATGGTGCGCCCCCCCTCCCGCCCCCCCCCAGTCATGGGAGGCACCAGTAGTTCATGGCTGTAAGTGATCTTCTCAGTTTCTCTGCATTCCCAATCCTTATTGGTTCAGTTCTTGTTTGGTTTCCTTGTTCAGATGTCTCTAGTTCTGTGTCATTTTTAATCCTCTCTGTCATTTCTTGTTGCTTTATTGTTAGCTCTGTTTCCTTTGGTAAATCTCGTGATGCTGCTTTTTTTCTCCCCTTTACAAGCTGCAAGTATTGTCTGTTCCTCCTTAACACCTGTCCTTCCGGTGAGACTACTTTATAGGATCTGGGAGCTACTTGATGGGAAACTAATGCTTTTTGTTTCCATCTGTGTCCATCTGAGATGAGCACCATATGTGCAGTTGTGGTAACTCCCTGGAACCCCTGTCATAGTACCATTTTTTGTTTGAGTTTGTCAGATTTTTTTAATGTTTTCATGTCTTGCTTTTCCTTCTGATGAGCATCATCTAAAAGATTTGGCAGCCTGGTTTTGAGTTTCCTGTTACGCAGCATTTCTGCTGGGGCATTGCATGTTTCATGGGTGTTGCCCTGTAATTTGAGAGTGACAAGTAAACATTGGTGTGTGAATCTGTAGCTTTTTTCAACAATTTCTTCACTATTTGTGCTCCATTTTCCACCAGACCATTGGATTGTGGGTATTTAGGACTTGAAGTATTGTGACAGAATCCATATTTTTTTGCAAACTCTATACAATTAAGACAGTTGAACTGAGGTCCATTGTCTGTTCTCATAGTTTGTGGAATCCCATGTCTAGCAAAAATTGATTTGATATGAATTATGGCATGGTTTGCTGTTGTGCTTTCAAGCAATGCAGTTTCAGGATAGTGAGAAAAATAATCCAGCACTAACACATCATTTCTTCCTGCATCTATGAATAAGTCAATGCTCACTTGATACCATGGAGCTACGGGCTCCCCCATGACCATCATGGGTTCTTTTCTTTGTGCTGATCTGTACTTCAGGTACGTTGTACACATCTTGACAGCATCTTTTATGTCATTATTTATGTTGGCTAATCTAGAGCACCCTTTGCTCTCCTTTTACATTTGTCAGTGCCTAGATGCCCCTCATGTATGCTGTTTAAAATGTCTTTCTTTAGCCCTGCTGAAACAAGAAGTCATGAGTCTTTGAACAAAATGGCATCCACTACTGACAGCTCTTCCTTGAATTTAGAGTAGGAGCTAGGTATATGTTTTCCAGGCCAACCAGCACAAATAGCTGTTATCATTTTTTGCAATGTGATGTCCTAAGCAGTAGCGTCTACAATTAGTGCCCACATTTATCTGTGACAGGAATCACTCTTTTAATTATATTAACATGTACTATATTTATTCTCACATTCTTTCTGCTGTTTTATGTGGAAATTATACTGTTCAAAGGTTTTATTTTGTTTGGGTGTACAATATTTCTCAAACTTTTTCACTGTTGTGCCATGGCTTTTGTTTTCTGCTTCTGACAGTTGTAAGCTATTATAAAGAGACAGAGCTTCTGGGCCTGCTATATTTAAAGAAAAAAAATAGCTAATTTGAATGAACCTTCCTTCTCTGTAGCTCCACTGGCTGTCATGTATATGGTTAAGCAATTTCTTCCAGTTTTCTGCTGCATTGGTGGGCAGCTTTAACTCCTCTGGGATACCGAGATGCTCCTTTTTTTTCTTTCTTTGGACCCCACTCCTGGTACCATGTGTAGTTCTCAAAAGACCAAGGAGTTAATCTTATAGAATGATAAAGCTTGTTTATTCAGAGACCCATACTCTGCCTACTGTTCTGCTGTTCCCTCCTGCAATCCCTGGGCAAATGTAACAACTTACAACACTCTTAAAGGTATCCACATCATAAAGAAATGCATCTTCCAAAGTCAGGCCACATCTGAGGTGCTTGTATGTCCCACATTAAGAAAGTACCTGAAAACCTCATGAGTTTTAATTCATTTACCTTCACCGTCCACTGAAAAGGTAAAGAAATACTGTTATTCCCATTTTACAAATAGCACAGACAGAATAAATGATTTGCATGTGATCACTTGGGGAACTGAGCCTGGATGTCCTGAGTCTCCAGAAAATGTCCTAACTACTGGACCATTTTTCTGGCTCTAAATAGTAACACAGGAGTATAAATACCAACACATCCTTAGGCATCTGGTCTGAAACTCATACTATTGGAGAAGCTCTCCTACAGTCAGGATTGTCTCAAAAACCACATACTTTTGGCATCATCTGACAATAATTAAAGTAATAGTGCATAGAACAAACCAGGAATCACAACTGAATCCCTTCCTGATGGAACACAGACAAAGCCAGTTCTTGGTCCCTGCTGCAAGATAATACCCGTCCTCCCACCCAGAAGCAGATCCAGGATTTTACAAAGGGGGGACTGTGACAGTAGTGACCAGTGCTGTAGAGTGGCTGAACCCCCCTCCTTTCCCATTTTTCATAAGTATAGCTATGTTAATCACAGTGTGCTAAACAAATTCCAGCATGTGTGATTATATTCCCATTCCTACATCCTCTTGATACTAGTAGTTTCAGTTGAATGCAAGACACTTCTTCACTTGCTCTCCACTAGTGCTCCAACCCTACTGTCTTCATCCCCAGGGCCCCCTCCACACGTTACATGTAGTATGCAATTAATTTGTTAATTGCACGATTAATTTAGATAGGCCACATGTGTGAAATAACTGTCATGCCATAAAAGGTCCATCCAGCTATTAAGTTAGAGCTGGAAAATGTGCACTATATCAGCTGACGGGGTTCCTAGCCTCAGGGGCGCAGCATGTGCAGCTGGGGCTAGGAGTCTTGCAGCTGTGGGAACTCTCAGCCCTGGCAGCACCCATTGGCTTCCAGGATGAAGAGCCCCACAGCTGCAGACTCTCCATACCAACAGTGCCCCACTGCTGCCAGGATTCTTGGTCCTGCCAGCTGTGGGACTCCTGGTCCTCCTAGTTGTCAGGTTCTGTAGGGGACCAGCTCTATTATACTTTTACCTAAATAAAAATTAATATTTTGACCAGTGCAAGAAATACAGGTAAGAAAGTGGCAGCTGTACATCTTCTAAGAATAATCTATTTGGGGAAAAAAATATTTTAAAAAATGAAATATTATCTTGGTTATTAGGACAGTACAGCAAGCAAAATGATGAAATGTAAATAATGATTACTGGTAATCTTAATCTGATCAATTTGGCAGATTCCCTAAACCAGGGATGTCCAATTTTATAAGCGGTTGGGGGCTTGAATCCTCCCTGAGCCGCCAGCTCCCCTAGACTACCCACAGGGGCTGCCCTGCCCCTTCCACCTCACCCTGCCTCACTCCCAAGGACAGGGAGAGTAAACAGCAGCTGGCTACTTTTCTACTTATAGTTTGTACCAAAATTGTCTTGTTGGATTATATTCAGTCATCAAGTAAAATGCTACAAAAAGAGGCCCCATCTTGAGTGTATGGACATGTAGAGCAATTTTAAAAAGGGAAAATTTTGAAAGGGTAGCATCTGTTACATTCTAATTGCTATGTGTGGACAAGCTGGGAACAATACAAATGTAGCAAAACTGCTCCAATTTTAACACTGCAATATGCTGCAAATACTTTAAACCCATTGCTCTGACCAAAGGCTCCAATCATTTCATAATAGTATTTAAACTAAATTACATGAACAACTGTACACAAAAAGTACAAAAAGAATACATGTAGGCACATGTGCACACTTCCTCCTACACTACTCCTTCCTCCCTGTGTAAAATTATTTTGTTGGTAGCACATCCTATGAATTGCTTTTGTAATATTTTATGCTAATTTTTTCATAATATAAGAATATTATTATATAAGAATTTCTTACAGAGGTTTCCCTCACTTTATGCAGGTTCTGTATATGCGAATTCACTCTTATGCGATTAATCTTTTTATATCCAAAATTCATTATATGCAAGGAAAATGTGTTATATGCAAGGTAAGTCTGTAGGGGAAAGGGTGGGGGAGGGACACAGTGCAGCCCAGCAGCCGCAAGCAGGTGGCA
>NW_005841929.1:1917265-1918395 GCF_000455745.1 Alligator sinensis | reverse complement strand
GGGGGACACGGTGCGCCCCACCAGCCGCAAGCAGGTGGCATCGGCTGCTCCCAGGGCTGCAACAGGGAGCAAAGCAGCGGGAACTGTTGGTGGGTGCAGGTGTGGGGTGAGGGGGTGCAACTTTTGCTGCTACAGGAAACCCTGGGAGGGCTGCAAGCTTGGGGGGCTGTGCCAGGCTCTTCCCAGGGGGCTTATGCCCCTAGATCTGTGCATGAGATGAGAGTGGGCTGGGGCTGGCGGTGGCACCGTGGTCTTCCTGGTGCTAAGGGCAGGCGGCGGCGGCCCCCCAACCTGCTGCCTGCCCTGAGCACCAGGAAGAGCCTGGTGCTGCTGTCAGCCCCAGCCGACAGCAGCAGCCTGCTTTCTTGCCACGCGTAGATCCAGGGGTACGCACCCCCTGGGAAGAGCCCAGTGCAGCCCCCCAGCTTGCAACCCTCCTGGGGCTATGTGTATATATGCATATATGAAAAATAATATTTTCTTGTAATATTTTTCAGTAATATGTTTAATATCTGTCTGCTAGATATACTGGAATCATGCCTGTAAAGTCCAGTTCAGAAGGCTTTTAAGGCTAGGGATAGGCATTATACATGAACCAGTTTCAGATCACTTAAACTGGTTTAAACCTGTAACATAACAGATGTTCAGTGCACATAAACCGGTTTGAAAATGGCTGAAACTGGTTGTGCCCACCTCCGCTCAAGAAGGCGCTCTCGGGCAACTCTTGCACGGGCGGCTAACCGGATCTGCCCCGGTCTCGCTGGAAGGTCCCCGGAGTGTGCCCCGGGAGTCGGTGGCAGATCCCCAGAACTCGCTGATCGAGGTCTCAGCTGGGCCATAGCAGGGGGTCCCCTTCTCTATGGCCTCCAGTGCCAAAGTGCCCCTGGGCAGGTTCTCACGGGGCTCCGACCTCCCCTACACCCCGGCCAACGCCACCTTTGGTCGCGGAATTTCTGTTCCTCGTCCCTGGCCCAAGGACCACGTGTTCTGAGCCCTCTAGTCCCTGCGGGCTTCTTCCCCGACGTTCTCGCCGGCATCCCCATCGGCTCTCCCCGGTTCCCTCACCGGAGTCCCTGCCGACTCTTCCCCGGTTCTCTCACCGGGGTTCTTGCCGGCTCTTCCCCCGTTAC
>NW_005841929.1:1868062-1916952 GCF_000455745.1 Alligator sinensis | reverse complement strand
GCTGCGCCTGCCCCCGCCCCCGCCGCTCCCGGCGCTGCTACAGCCTACTCTGCCCGCGGCAGAGGCCCCGTGCAGGTGCCCGGCTCTGGCCTCGGGCTTCCCTCCGGGCCCTGCGTCCTCCTGCAGCGTGCCCCCTCTGCCTTCGGGGCCGCGTTTTATTTCCGCCGAGCGGCGCCTCTCTCTGACGTCACTCCGCTCCAGCTGTATGAAAGTGCGGCTAACGAGCCGCGCGGGTGGTTCCCCGGCCTGCACGCCGCTACCGTCCTCACCTCCTGCGGAGCATAAGCGAGCGTTCCCTCTGGCTCTGGCCCGGGGCTTCCCTCTAGCCCCATTGTCCCTGGGACACTGGTTTGAGATAAACCTGGTTGAATGTAATATCAGACTTAACTGATTTGGGTTAAACTGGTTTATGCAATTTCTGTTCCAGACCCCTTCCTGGTTTAAGGTAAATCAGAGTCCCCCAGTATTCTGGCATGGTCTCTGAGCTGGGCGGGGCTCTTTGCTCCAGGGAGCTGGGCTGGTCTCTCCCCTCTGCTCCCTAGCTGCAGCTCCAGCAGGTGTTTGCCTGGCTTCCTCCTGCTCCCTGCCCCCGCCCTCACCACTCCCTGCTAAAGCATGGATTCCTCCCTCCCCTCTGCCTTACACAGACACCTCTCAACATTAGCTAGCATACCACATGCTGGCTATGATCCATGTTGTGGCAAACAAGACACAAGCAGACAGGACCGTGCTGCTTAGGGCTCTTTGGAGCTAATCAACAGGTAGCTGGTAATATCCCCGTGTTCCTTTTTTGGAACAAGTTGTTTAAGAGCTTGAACTAATGAGAGATCCTTTTGTATTGCTGATGGTGTGATAAATGCTGTGTAAATCCCAGCTGGCTCCCTCGCTGACCAGTGTGGGGGGAGGGGGTATCCCTAGTCAGATCACTGGCCATGCCCCCCCACCACCCAGCTCAGCACTGTGGAAGGGAAGCAAGGGCTGTCTGGCACCCCCTGGCTTCTAGCCTGAGCCACAGCAGGCATGTGCTGGCATTTCTTCAGTCCAGAGGGGATGCCTTAGCAGTTGCAAACTGATTCAGCCTAGGCAAGTTAGACTAACCAGAAAAGATTGAATCAATTCAATCTCAGGCTTTTTGAATGTCTGTCCTTAGCCTAAGTGTGTTTCACAGTGGTTCACATTTTTTTCAGTATCTAAAAACAAATCTCTCTTTGTTTTTAGTTTCTATTTAAATTATTTCATATGCAAAAAAGTTTATGTAGATGCTTCAATTTGATAATAGCTAATGGAAATATTTACACTGGAGATTAAACAAGAGGTCTGTATGCTGAACATGTCCAAAAGGTGTTTCTAGGTTTAGGAAGAACAGTTTCATTGTCACATCTTAGATATTGTTCTCTCTTCACAGAGAACAAATTAACAAATTTATAAAAGAGCTACTGGTTTGGCTTTACCTGTTTTTTTATATTAATGACTATTCATCCGGACGTAGGGTTTTACCATTTTAATAAAATTTATGGCTGATAAAACTTCCTCTACTGCAATGAGTTGACCAGACATGTCTATGTAATAATGGAAAGCCATGGAGGTTTGCTTTATTTATAAAATAGGCATTTTTTAATGCTAGGTTAGCTCTTGTTTACAGTTTTTGTAAAAGGATAAAATATAACATTTGTTTGGGATGAGGAGCCATCCATCTCTCTACCTATCTAAATGGAATTTATATGAATTGTTTGAAATCCTTTTAGCTTTGTAGTTAAAAAAATTCCAACCATACATTTACCATAATATAATTATTTTATATACTTGAATTCCCTTTCTGTTTTGTCCATTAGGAAGGTATTTAGATAGCTCCTCAAGTAAATAAGTTTTAAGTAAAAAAAAAAAAGAATTATATTTGATTTGTTTCTATAAGCTGGACTGCTAGGTTTTAAATCTCCTGCTCCTCCTTCCATATCTCCATTTTTCAGTAAGAAGTTGACTAAATATTGACTTACCACTCCTTTGGAATTCGGATGGATATATTTTTATATATTTTCACTGTAAGAAATCAGTAGTGAAATCAGTAGTTTTACTGTTCCTGTCTTATCCCTGGTGAAACAGCCATGTAGAGATTAAGGTTAAGAGGTAGACATTCTCAAATTTACACAGGCAATCTATGCCAAAGTCGCCAATAAACCCCAGATCTTGTAACTTTTACCACAAACCATCTTTCTTCTGACATTCTTAAAAAAGAAACATCTTTTAAAAATACTATTTTCTTCTTAAATATTTGTGCTAGCTTCTTACTATCTGGACAATATAGACTTTTTTATGGTACCCTTCATATAGCTGTCTCCACTGACCGTATGTGGTGATAGATTTGCAAAAATGAAGGCCATTATGTGTAGAGGCATACTTTCAGTCACATACCTGTTTACTAAGTGCTGTGGACAAGGTATATGGTTATCCTTCACTGACTCTAAAAAGTGGCTAAGTTTTGTAACTTCCATCTGGGCAGTAACTAGAAATGAGCAAAAGTAAACAGTGTTACCTTTCTTCCAAAAATATACTTTAAAGGTCTTGTCCTCACTGGAAATACATTAAAATCTGCTCACATTTGAATAATGTGATACTGTGGTTTAATTAGTCACTGTTCTGATTTCATACAAGCTCTTTATATGCCCACATTGATCATTACTGGATACTTTACCATTTCAGTGATATATGTGCTTCAAAGTAAATTTTGAGCATGAAAACCTGGCCATTGTTTTAGAACATGGCTGTGCTGTGTACAGTTTCCGTATCTGGTGAGAGAGATCCTTTTCTTTCTTAAATAATCACAGTAACGAAAACCATGGCATCTTCTATTCTCTTAGCAAATCTCTAGCTGTGTCTATAAAAAGAGTTGTAAATGTAGATATGGATACAAACTGTGTTACAACTGTGTTTGAAATATGGTTTCAAGTTCTTGTATGTCTAGGCCATAAAACTGCAGCCTTCTTCTGTCCCTTATTATAGTGCCCCACTGTCAGCACATACTACCAGCCTAACTTTGTCTGGGGCTTGATCTGATATTTTGTAAAGTAATGAGGTAGTTAAAATAATAAGACCTAGCACTTAAATTTAGTTCTGCAAATGCTTTACACAGCTGGGTAAATATCATTAGCTCCAATTTACAGGCAGGGAAACTGAAGGACTGGAAGATTAAAAGAATTTGCCTTGGGTTATACAGCAAATCAATGTCTGGGAATAGAACCAGAATTTCCTGATGCCTGGTCTAGGATTAGTTTTTAAATGAAATGTTCCTAATTCTTAAAAATTTCTCTTACTGTTGAACATAATCATGCTTTTGACAGCTCAGAATCAGGTTTCCAATGCAAGCAGGTTTTGTTTTTGTAGGGTTGCTAATGTTAAAAGCACTCACACATACATACACATACACAGTGTGTATAAGTGTATAAAATGGGGGTAACAAGGTACATCCAGACCTATAGTGAACTGCTTGGTATTTGTGGAAGAGAATACAATGAATGGGCTAATTTGCTTTTTATATTTGGTGAGTAAACCAGGATAGGAATTTGTTTCTATCCAGCAAAAATGTTCAGTATTTCAAAACCATCTCTCATTTTACATCAAGACAAAACTGAGACCTTTAAAAAGTTTGGGGGAAAAAATGAGACAGAGGGAGGGGGTAAAGATGGGAGAGAGAGAGTAAGAGAGCAAGGATTCCAAAATGTCCATAGCTTTAGGGGTAGGACACTTGTCTGGGATGTGGGGGAGTGAGATTCAAACCCCTGCTCAATATCTGGGATGCTCATATCTCAGTAAGTACCCCCAAACACAGGATATTGGCTATTCTGTAGTCACTGCCTATCTCTTTCTTCTCTCTGCCTTTGAGGAATTATATCCTGGGCCTAAGAAACCTTCCTGATGAAAGTCTGTTGATAATTACCCTTTCCTATGAAAAGTTCTGGTTTTGACATACATTTTTTGCTTATTGGATTTATATGCTGCCCTTCTCAAAAAAGGCTCAGGGCAGCTTGCAATACAATACAAGACAAAATATAGAAACAAAATAAAAAAAATATATATATATAAAAAAAAAAGAGACAACCCCCACTCCCCAAGACCAAAAATTATACCAGCAGTTCATCCCACCCTTTACTTCTCCCCGCTTTTCATCTAACTGTTCACTTACTCCATACATGAAAGTAAGAACAATGTTTTAACTCTTCCCTGGCCCCAGACCAGCTTAACATCTCCATTTTATAATTGGAGTCTGAGTGGAAAGGGGGGCACCATCTCCCTGCTGCTGCTCTGACTAGTCCAAGCCATGGCAGGAGACACTGCACAACCAGGCACTCCAAGGCTATGGTGCTTGCTCTGCTGCATATGCCGGCGAGGAAGGAACTGTGGCCCTGCATCCCTGCTTGCCCTGACTCAGGAGTGCCAACTGCTTCCTGGGATGCTAGAGGAGTTCAGTTTATGCGGAAAAGCTGTGGAGAGTGGCCACAAATTAATGGAACAGGAGGAAAATTAGGCAGATTAGAGATAATCCTGTCCTGGAGTGGTGTAACTTTACACTGAATAATGAGTGCTTTAAACTACTTTAAAGGTGTTAATGTGCAGCTAGTCCAGGGGTTAAGAGCTCCAGAAGCTGCCTAAGGTTACTGTATAGCAAGGCTCTAGTCAAAGTTTAAACAGGAAGGATAAGCAATACAATATCTCCTCCATTCTTCTCTCTGTCCCTGTTGAAAGGTAATACTCAAGGGTATCCTTGAGCACTGCCCTTTGGCAGTGCTGCCTTCAACTCCCCGTCCCCTAAACAGGTTGCAGTTTTTTAAAAAGGCCCCAGGTTGGCCAGGCCCAATCCCCATTCCAGTTTGGGTGGCCCTTGGTACTCAGTGTCCCAGCCTGCCCCTGTCCCAGGCTCAGGCTCTGGAGTGGGGGAACAATGATGTTAGCAAGCTCCTACCATTGGGGGGGGGTGCAGACACAGGAAGAGTCTTCAGCCCAAAGTATTAATTATTATTAGCATTTTCCAACAAAAAAGGTTGAAAAATAACTGTCCAGTTTTGCTGTTGACCTTGACAATGACCTTTGGTGGCAATAAAACAAACAAATAAACAAATGGAACAAGCAGTAAAATTCATTGCATTTAGAGGAATGGTATTTGTATGTCCGCCCAGACCTGTGAATCAGGGAGCTTAGTTTCTATCCTAGTTACTTTTTGTGTTCCTTGGCAAGGTATAGGTGACTTACCAGCATCTGCTAATTTGGGGGTCTTCCTCTACTCTGAGCTCAGCTTGAAATATTACACGTACCACAAGCTAGGTACCCAAAAATTGCAGCTGAAAAAATCAGTAGCAGTTCTTTAAAATGTGTGTTATAATTGGTTTGTTTAATTTATAAAATGGAGATGTTAAAACTTACCTGTTCTACAACAATCTTACATGGATTGGTTAGTCAATGTTTGCAGAGTATTTTGGCATCCTGTACCAAAGGTGCTGTAGAAATGCAAAAGGGATAGGAGTAAAAATGGAATAAATTTCTGCCCTTAAAGGTCTTCACTAAAAACCTTTAAAGTTTTTTGGCCACCAGATATCAGCAACACTGACCTGCACAAGTGGCTGAAGACAGCTTCCATCATTTAACAAGGTGATAATCCTCTGAAGATAACACTGGGCTGCCTAGGGAAAGGGGTGGATAAGAAGCTTGGCATGAGTAACCATCTAAGTGAAATGGTATGACTGCAGTGTTAAAAATAGCATCTTTTTTCCTGGTTTGGAATTTTGTATTTGTATGTTTGAGTGACAGCAATTTGCTTTGATATCTAAAACATCTCAGATTGTAGAGTTATTTGGAGGGGAAAACACTCCAGTTCTGCAGATAGTGAAAAATGGATCTGTGTTGGCCTTCACTACTTGCTTTGATCTATTCAGTAGCATTAGCACTGGTGCTTGCCTGTAAGTCCTTCCTTTGAGTGATATCAGTAAGGTACCCCAAAACAGTGATACCAGTTTAGAGAAGGGATGAAGTAACCAGTTACAAACACTTAAACCTAGAGGTTAGAGGTAGTGGCCTCTGAGGTGGGATCTGGCTAATCAAATTGTTTGTTCCATCTCTAAGCAAGGGTATTTCTTTGTATGGAAAAGTCCTCTCCCTCCAATGTGGGCAAAATGGAGTTATTTCATATTCTCTGGGCCTAGTTTTGAAGTTTGTTCTTATTTTTAATTCCAGCAATATTTACATTAAACTCCACAGAATTTTCACCTTAAATGGTTGCCTCAATTTGTGAGCCTCAAATTTACAGCATCT
The DNA here is from genome assembly GCF_000455745.1 of Alligator sinensis. Taxonomy (NCBI): domain Eukaryota; kingdom Metazoa; phylum Chordata; order Crocodylia; family Alligatoridae; genus Alligator; species Alligator sinensis. Next base: position 1,910,655 of record NW_005841929.1, on the reverse strand, counting down.
TTTAAGTTCACGGTATTTTAAAATTATGGCCACTATATCACATGTTTCATTTATTGTGTGTTGAGCTATCTACACCAAACATCCCCCCTGTTAGTTACTAAAATGCTGAATGTACAACTTTCGGTTACATGGTAAAAAACATATTTTTCTTTCCTTTTTCAATGTTGGGCTTCCTTTGTGTTGATCTTTCCCCATCATCCAGTGCTGCATAAATGAAGAAGATGGGGTAAAAACATCAGAGCTGTTGACATGACTGAAAGAATGAGCATAAGTAGTTATAAGAACTAATGACTGAGGTACCTCTTAGTGTGATTTGAGAAATGAATAGAAGAATCAGCTGGAACCAGAAATCTATTCCTCATTTAGTAGTCACAGACCCCAACATTTCAGGAGTAAAACTACAAGATTTTAGATACACCAAAGCTAAGGGGAAACCTGAAATTTCATATCTTCCAATCTCTTTTCTGTCCCTTTCCTGAACTGTTTCTGCCTTCCTAAAGAAGAAACAGACATTTGGTTGTATGAAGGCATGCAAAGGCACCTGAAATCTCACTGCGCAAATACTAGAGGAGTAAACCTTAAATCCTGAATGTGTCATGATCTGTTGGGTGACCAAAGATCTTATCTGCAGTAATATCTATGAAGACAGCTGAGTATATGATATGGAATATATATTTTACCTAATGAGAAAAATGGGAGTAGAAAGAGGTGTTAGAAGCTGGAGCCTGAACAAATAACCAAACTGATACATTCGATTTAAATTGATAATTTGATAATGTAATCAAATTAATTCTTGATTATATTTGCAAGTTTCCTAAGCTTCTTTATTTCCACTTTGGTTCACTTGTTTACATTCCCATTGTCATTTACTAGACAGAGAAAAAACTACCCTGGCTGTCATCACTATGAGATGTGTTGTTGACGAGAAGCATTTACCAGATGCAGTTAAATGTTGTTAGTTTTATCAACTGCATTGGCTATGCCCTACAAGAGACATAGTAATCTTTCATACCAGCTAGAGATAGACAAATACAAAATCATTGAGAGACATAGAACATTCTCATTAGATTACACTTTTCTGGAAGGGTTTTATTATTATTATTATATTACTTATTACAGGGGTGTAGAGAGAACAATGTGTAATAGTCCTGTGCAAATAGAGAACTATTTGATTCGGATTCGGCCAATTCGGATGCCAGCTATTCAATGCAGAGATTTTGATCGCTTTTCAGATTCAATTTGGCCAAATTGGCTTCAGAAGATTCAGCGCCGATTCGGAGATTTAGCCATAGAATATAATGGAGAATCATTGAAATATCTATAACTTTGTCATTTTTTGGCTGATGCAGATGAAACTTGCAAGGATGGTACTGCTGAGGGCATAATGCCTGCCACGTTTCAAGACAATAGGTGCAGGGCTTTCTGGGAAAGTGCACCTCAAACTTCTGACAAGCAAAACTTGCGATATAGGTGATACTGTGTGTGTGTTAAGGCATAGCGGGGTGAAAACTGCAGGCCTGCTAGACCCTGCTGCGGTCACAAAGCCCACCAGCTGTCAAGAAGATAGGTGCAGGGGGAGTCTGGGTTCTGGGGCCTTGCACCTCTGGCCGCAGGCAGGCAAAACTCATGACATGGGTCGGTGAAACTGTGTGTGTTCAGGTGTGCCCTTCCTGGCTCTGGAGCTTCTGCACAACATGGCAGTGTGCCCCAGTGAGGTCTCCTCCTCCCATACAGCCTCATTCTGGTCTACCACTGTAAACAGCAGCAGGTAAAAATAACTTAGTGACTCAGCAGTGAGCACCAGTAGCACCAGCAGCATCTAAGATAGCCAAACTGAACTGTCAGGCCATTCTTTCCTCTCAAGTAGGAGCACCTAGTGCTTGTCTGTTAGGTATACCCTCACTGTGCGACACTGTGTGTGTGTATTTGTGTTCAGGTGCACCCTTCCTGGTGCTGGGGCCTCTGCACAGCATGGCAGTGTGCCCCAGTAAGGTCTTCTCCTCCCCTACAGCCTCAACCGGTTCACTACTTTAAACAGCAGCAGGTAAGACAATCTGGTGTCTTTTTAGTAGGGCAACTGTATAAGTAGAAAAATGTATTTTATCAAGCTTTTGGGTTGAAAAACCTGTTGTCAGGCTGAAGAAGCACCTGCAGTTGGTGTGTCTGCTGGTCCTGGATGGAAGGAATAGTAAAGAAGCCAGAGGCTGGCCGGGCACGCAATGCATGGAAGAAAGCCAGTCAGTGAAAATGGAAATGGAGGCATCAGGGGATGAGGGACAGGCTGGGGTAGGGGTGGAGGGAAATGGGGGATGTAGTAGCACAGGTAAAATTGCAGAGGTACCTGGGGAGTCAGATGTCCAGCAGGTTGCAGTGTATCAGAATTCCACTGTGTATATTGAGTCCATGAGTTTATGTACCTACTACCTAGGGGGCTGATGAAGTGAAGTTCATAGGTCCAGCTGTGAAAAGTAGTTTGTAAATTGTTCCCTCTCAGGATCAGGCCTGAGAGACTGGAGACAGTGTGCTTTTTTGGTGAGGAATGTGCCCCCACAGGTAGTTGGGTATTGTTGTCTTTGATAGATTCTGGTGTGCAATTTGTGGGGGTACTGGAGATAATTGGCAGGTTATGTGTTTTGAGCTCTAGGAAGCTGGCTTCAGTTCAGCTATATATGTCTTCTTCTGTGATGTGTGTGTGTGTGTGTGTGTGTGTGTGTGTGTGTGTGTGTGTGTGTGTGTGTGTGTGTGACTCCTTTTGTGTTGTGTTTTATTTCCCCTGTGTTGTGTGCACTGGACTCTTCTTTGATTGATTGTTTGATTGAGTAATGATTAAGAACTATGTAAAAATATGTGCTGTCTGCCTTTTTCTGTGCTGTGATGTATTTATTTACTATGAATTATGAATGTGAAATGTGACTCCTTTTGTGTTGTGTGTTTTCTTTCCTCTGTGTTGCGTGCACTAGACTCTGCTTTGATTATTAATAACTATATATGTCTCCTTCTGTGATGTGCTATTAATGTGAATATGTGACTACTACTGTACTCCTTGTTCTTCTTCTATGTTGTAATGTGTACCTAAAATACTACATTTCCTTCTAGAACTCTGAGTTCTATGTTGTGTGTGTTAATCTCAATCTGAATCTCTACCTGACTTCTGTGTTGTCTTTAGTCTGTATGTAAACTAACTATAATATTAATAACTAATAAATGTACATAATATGATTCTGAATCTTTTCTATGAATATTTGACTTCTTCTATGATGTGTGAGTATGTGTAATGTGTACGACCCTGCACAGTGATGGATCACACTGCCAGGGAAAACACTGAACTTTCTTTTTTAAAAGTATTGCAAAAAAAAAAAAGAACAAATATAAATTGAAAGAAATGAATTGGATAAGTAATAAAGTAGAGAGATGCTAAGCTAAGCTAAGATAAGCTATATCCTATCCAATCCTTTCTAACAGCAAAAAGTAGTAGGCCACTGACTAGGAAGCCAGGCCAGTAGCCACAGTACCTTTGAGATGCTGTTGCACAGGGAGAAACAGCTCAGGAAAGGGACAGAAAAGCCTGCAAAGCACAGTCACTGGCCAACTGGAGATGTCAGTCCTTTCCCCCCTGTTCCCCCCCACCCCCGCACCCCTTCCCATTTCTAAGTTTCTGTTTCTGCATAAAGACCACCTTCCGAATAGCTGAATCTCTTCCGAATCTTTTCCGAATCAATTCAGAGGCTCCAAATTGATTCAAGAAGTTTTAAGCTTCTAGCGATTCAGTTCAGATTCAGAGATTCGGCCACCGAATCAGGCTGAATCTTCTCTGAATTGAATTGCGAACTGAAGCTTTGCACAACCCTAATGTGCAAGATGCATCACTAAAATAAAGATTGTACAAAGGGAAGGAGGAATGTATTTTCCACTACCAGAGTACTCTCCTACCACTAACAGAGCAAGACATGGGTGGATCTAGGATTTTGAAAAGGGTGGGGCATCATCTCATCTATTAATATCTATTTACTATGTAGGCAGACAAGGTTCTTTGAGTGAATCTGATATCTTTTATTAGGCCAACCTAAGTAGTTGGAAAAAAAATGTTCTTAGCAAGCTTTTAGGTTTAAAAACCCTTCATCAGGCTGAGGAAGCCTCTGCAGTTGGTGTGTGCTTTTCCTGAATGGAATGAATTTGCTATATCATATGCTGGGTGCATCTACATGTGTATTAGTGCACTTTTGCTACTGTTCATTAAGTTTAGTACCTCTAATATGTTTAGTACCTCTAATATGTAGACACACCCACTATGTATTAAAAACCACAACAGACTAGGCAAAAAAAATACACAAAAGATGTTTCTCTAGTCCTATAATCATTAGAATTAAATGTACATCTCTTTCAGTTTCATAAAACAAAACAAAACCTTCTTGAGCATCTTCTCAGTGCATCCAATGCTTCACTGAACATTATTTCCACACTTGAGTGGATGTTTCCAAACCTGAATTAGTTTTTAACTCTAGCTACAAAAATTATCTGCAGGGCTGTGAAATAGGAGCTATATTACCAGGAGCAGCTAACAGAAAGCAGAATTGCAAAAGAAAGGATAGCTTGTTTAATGGAACATTAAGAACATTTAAAAAGGAGAAAGGATGGTTAACACCTGTAGAATGAAGAGTTTATAAGAATTGGGTAGGGTAGCTTATAAGTCATGAAGTGAAGTGATTCCCTCACTGCTATCTGAATAGAAATGCTGGTGCCACTGTCAGGCAGTTAGTTTTAAACTTTGGGTGCACCAGAAATCAAAGGGGGAGAGGGGTGCAGCTGTACCACTGCACCCCTTCCCCCCCCACAGCATCTGCCCCGGATCAAAACATAGGGCCCAATAGAGCCCAAGCCTGGGGGCTAGGCTCTTCAGAAGGAAAGTGTATACCAATGACAGATCAAATGCACCCCTGCAACAGGGCTCCTGGATGTAAAGCCATCCAAACCCCTCAGTGGAAATCCCTTTCATGAGGGCAGTGCCACTCTTTGCTCTGTTTAGAGCAAACCACTTGTAGAAAACACAGCCTCCTTGTAAGGAGGTATAAATGCTGCTCTGTATTAGCACTTGTTAATCTGGCTTTATAAATTCTGATCCTCTAACAGTGCACAACTGTGATATCTTTTAAGTCTGTACAGAATATTCCTATGTAACTAAATGGGCTAAATTCCAGAACCCAGAACAATCATTCAAAGCAGGTTATCAAGTAGTGTAGTTTAGACCAGAAGTTTGACCTATCTTGAAACTGTTATAACCCAGTAGGGAATGTCCTGTGGATTCAGTCTGCATGAAAGTCAAACAGAACTAGGTCTTTACCTGAAGGATTTAGCCTGTTAGGGACCTAAAAGTGATGGATGCTTTCTACATGTGTAGCTCTGTGTGTATTGTACACATGTAGTACCCAGTCCCGAGATGCTCATATAAATGACAAGGGTTTGCCAAGGAGCCAGTGAAGATGAGGTTGCTTTGAATCAGGGGATTATGGCTTGAATGAGTGGCAAGTGAAAAGGTTCATTCAGGTGTCAGGGAGGATTTACAGCTAGCTAATGAGAGCTAATGATGAAGAAACTGGGTAAAAAAATCAGCAGCCCAGGGAACAGGATGCTGTTCTGCCTTCCAAGTGCCAGAACTATTCCCAGATCTTTGTGCAATATATTTGGAGAAGCAACATTTGTAGAACTAGAGAGGTAATAATGTCTCTTCAAGAAGCCTTGTTACTGCTTTAGTCAGGAGTGAGTGTCATCATTCCAACTGTGTTCCCCTTGATATAAAATGAACATTGACACAACATAGAAAAAATAGTCAATGAAGGGCAGTCATATTAATGAAAGGTTTAAAGTAGATTGTTTATAAATAGGAATTTAAAAAATATGCAGTATAAAATTTTGAGTATAAAGTCCAACTAGCTACAAAAGTCTGAGAAATATTAATATTAAAAAGTTGTAAATATATTTTTGCGGAGGTAAACACACTTCTAGGGAGCATTGACTTTATACTTGTTCCAGTGGGAGTTGAAGAAATTTATGAAAAAATCCCATCTTGGGTTATCCAAAATAATCACTGTAACTTATTACTTTAGTCCCCCGCTACATGTTACAGGTATCACACAATTAACAAGTTAATTGCACAGTTACAAGGGAGTGACCAGGGAGCCAGTGACCAAGGAGCCAGCAAACAGGGGCTGCAAACAGGGTAAGCAGTTTGCAGGCAGTTGATGGGGGCAAGAGGAGGAAGGCACCAGGGAAAGAGAAGCCAGGCACCAGGCACCATATCCTGCCCAGGGAAGGTAAGTGATTCAGAGCTGCCTGTGCCTTTGGTTTGCTGAATGTTTGTTTGGTGAGCTGTGTGTGTTTGGGGCATGTGCTCTGAGAAGCTAGGATTATTGCTGTCTGAGTGACTGCTGACTGCTGAGTAATTGCTCTCTGGGCCATGTGAGGATCGGGACTGGCCCCCACGCCCCCTGCCAGTGCTGAGGCTGGCACCCAGGGGAGCCTGGAGCTCCCCTGGCTGCTGCAGGGGGGCAGAGCAGGGCAGGAACAGCCCTGGACTAGGCTACTCCTGGCAGGTGCAGTTTGCTTCTGACAGGGGTGCACATGTGGACATGCGTCCCAGAGTACCTTAATGAGCCTGAATTTTCTGTGAAGTGCTTAATTTTCTGGCAGCAGCACCCACAGGTAGCACTTGCCCACTGGCACCTGGCCCGGGCAGTCCTGGTGGGTGCCACAGCCATGGAGTGAAGCACCAGGCCCCCATGCAGCTCATGTAGTCAGGCAGGCCCCAAGCGAAAAAAAAATTAAAAGATCAGGCTCCTCGTCGCTTTTTTTCTTTTCTTCTTTGGTCAAGCCTGCCTACCAGCATGGGCTGCCACCAGTTTGCACAGTAGGGCTGTGTGAAATTTCGATGGGTGTTTCATTTTGAAGCTGTTTCGATGAGTTTTGAACTTGAAACAGCAACATCAAAATGAAACAAAAGGCTTCAAAACAGCTTCAAAGTGAAATGAGGGCACTTGAAATGTTTCGAAATGTTTCAAGTTTCAAAGCCGGACTTGCTGCAGCTAAACAGAAACTAAGTAGAGGGAGGGGGAAGGACTGCTCTCTGATATTGACAACATCTTGCTCCCGGTTCGATTCCCCAGCTCTCTGATTATTTCCCCAGTAGACGCGGGCCCCCAATCTGCACTTGGGGTTTCAGCAGGCTGCCACTGAGACTGAACCCATCATGCAGATACATGGGCCTGCATCCCCCAGGAAGAGCTAGGGGAAATGATCAAAAAGTTGAGGAATCAAACAAGGGGCTAGGGAATCAAACCAGGAGCTGGAGGACTGTTCAGGTCCCTGAACAGTCCCCCAGTTCAATTACCCAGCTCCCTGATCTTTGCCCCAGCTCTCTGATCACTTTCCCCAGCTCTTCCTGGGGGCACGGGCCCCTGAATGATGCGGGATGGCAGAAGGTTGCCGCTGCTGGCTGGGACCAGTGCTGGGCACAGCCTGTGCCAAGTATCAGGAAGACTGGTGCTGGCCCCAGCCAGCAATGATAGCATGCTGCCATCCCACGTGCAGATCCAGTGTCCCGCCCCCGACCCCAGAGGAGTCTGGCAAAGCCCCGCAGCCCTCCCAGGGGGTGCGGGCCCCCAGATCTGTGCATGAGATCACAGCAGGCTGCCACTGCTGGCAAGTGATATGAGTTTTGATTTGAACAGTTTGAGGTGCAGTTTCCCAGAAACCCCTGCATCTATCTCCTTGAAACTTGGCTAACATCCCTGCAATTTTCATCTAAATCAGGCAAGAAAATGACAAAGTTATAGGCATTTTCATGATTCCCCAAGATAGCCTATGGGCAAAACATTGAAACGTGTCAAAACAGCGAAACAGTTTTAATGAAATGGAACAGCATTTCGAAATGAGATGAAATGATGAAACAAAACACTGTCCCTTCAAAACGAAAATGGAAGTCAAAACGAAACTGCTGCTTCACACAGCCCTATTGCACAGCCCCTGAGCTGCGTGGGGCCCAGTGATTCCCTCCACAGCTGCAGCGCCCCCCAGGACTCAGGCTGTGTGACACAGCACTAACTCGCCCCCCCACCACAGGAGAGGCAGGTAAGCTTCATCACCCCTGCACCGTCCCTGCCACTTTCCCACTGCCTGGGACCACCCAGGAGTGGCTGGTTTGCACCTGTGGCAGAGCAGCAAGGTGGCAGGAGGGTGGCTGGGTGTGCTGGCAGCAGGAGAAAGTGGTGGAGATGATACACTAAAGCGGTGCAAAAGGGCATTTAAGCTACTTTAAACACCAATTTTGTGGCATGTACAAAGGGCTCTAGAAATGATTTTATCAAGGTTATTATTCTACTTTCTAACTCTGTGGAGCCAAGTCCTTATTGAATCAACATCTTTGTATGGTTACAGTAACCCCCTTTACCAAAGTTAAAGGGATCAGATAGTATTAGCATGTTAACACAAGAACAGCACCAAATAAGACACAGCTGTTAAACACAACTGCCATACTCCATGTAAGAAGTTGATGTACTTGAAGACAGTGGTGTCTACATGTATGGCTTATGCAGGGATTCAGTACCGTAACAAGGGAAGGGAGAGCAGGGCGACTGCCCCAGGCACTGAAGCAAAGGGGTGCCAACAGGAGCTGCCCAGCCAGGGTGGGGCACGAGACAGAGCCACGAGCAGCTCGTTCAGGGCAGGGTGCAGGAATGGGGAGAGGTGGCACCCGCCTCTGTGCACCCCCGAGCAAGCTTGGGGATGACATGTGCCCCCTGGATTTGTGTTCAGGGTGAGGGCAGGCTGCCACTGCAGGCTTGCCCCAGGCACCAAACTTCTTCGGTATGGCACTGTAGGGATTTGAAATCCTTAACAATAAGAGTTGCTGCTTACAGTATAATAAATTATAATATTAGTATGAAAGAGTATTTACTAATACTTCATGTGTTTCAAAACCACTTATTATGTTTCTGTCTATGCAGTAATTTGCAGCAATTTTTATTCCGTACGATTAACTGTTTTTTAGGAGCATGAATCTCCCTGTTTCATGATTCTTTTCACTTCTGATTTCTGCTGTTAATCAATTCTGCAAAAAAGTACTTGTCTGAGAGCATTCAGGATCTTTTGAGAATTTGGGTAAATCCTATTTTTCCCAGCACCGCTAGTTAGGTTATAAATAGAAACATAGAAGATTGGGAGAACTGAGGTCCGGTAATGCCTAAGATTAGACTACTGCAACTAGTATAAAATTCAGTAGCTAACTATTTTTATCAGGGGTTTCTGTGAGTTTATAAACCTATGCTCTGTTATCTGTACTTCCAGCCCCTTTCCAGAATGACCTGTTAAACTCAATGCAGTCTAGGACCAAACTATCCAAGAATCTATACCTCTTCCTATAACTTTCTGCCACAGTTGTGATCACAGTTGTGTAGGAAGCCTCTATGCAAGAGAGGAGGACTGGCTGGCAGGGCATTGTCCATTAGGTGCCTCTTATAATGGACTTCTTTTTCTCTCTGAGTCAGTAATAGCCTGTATTATTTTTTCCTTCAGGTCTGATCAAGATTTTGTGGGACTTGTATTAGGGCACTATTAACTCTTATTGGATTTAACAACATAGATTCATAGATTATTTTAAAGCTAATAGACTTTAAGGCCACCTTGTCACCCCTCTGCAAAACCTAGTATGTATTATTCGACTTGGCATATGGTTCTTTGTTGCCAGGGATGCTTTTGTACATACTCTTCCCATCTGTGTGCTTCAGTCTAGGAAATGGGCCAAGGGAACTGTTCTGGGACCATCCCCAGTGGCCAGCCTCAAGCATGCTGGATACTGAGGTCTTGAGAGTTGCCATAGAGGCTAGGGACAGACTTACAAAAAGCCAGAGCCTGAACTGATTCAACCTTTGCAGGTTTGTCTAACCTGCCTAGGCTCAACTAGTTTATAACCGGGCAAACATGCGGCCACGTGCCTGCAGTTGCTCAGGCCAGGCACAGAGGGTGCTAGAGCTGGTCCTTGCCTGCAGGGAAGCTGTGCTGTGGGGCATGGCCAACCCAGGCTGAACTGGCCAGAGAGGGGTTTAATTCCCCTTCCCTGTGCCATGGGCAGGGACCTGAACCAGGTCTGGCTGCACTCCCCCCTCACTGCTGCAGCATGGGAGTACCATGGCCCCTGAGGCAGAAGGGGGCAGGGAGCAGAGTTCATTTCCCCTCTACCCCACTGGCAACTGGGTGGCTCCCTGTCTGGAATAGGCCCTTGGCTGCCCCCTCTGCAAAAAGCTGAAGGAATAACCCCATCCCTACCCCTCCACAGGGGCCCTGCCTGGCTGTGCCCACTCCCCACTGCTGCAGTGGGAGGGAGCAGAGCCCTTACTTGGGGGTGGCAGCCCCTGTCACACTGTAGGGAAGAGTGAGCCCCTTCCCAGCAAGGGACTGCGCTGTGAGATCGAGCTGCATACAGCAGTGCCGGGGTCTGGGGCCAGAGCCCTGCAAGCCCCTGCCGAACCTGCAGCGTAGCCCCAGCCTCCTGCCCATGGGTCACTCACCTCTCACTGCTCCAGCTGCCGGGCAGGGGTGGGGCCAGCCTCTGCTGCTCATTCTGTGCCGGGGGAAGACACTGAGGGGGCTTATTCAGCCCCCCATTATTCCCCCCAAGCTCCAGCTGCAGGCTAGCTGAGCAGACCCTGTGGCCAGCAGCTGAATAAGCCCCTTCCTGCCACTACAGGGTGCGCCAGGCCCAACTATCCTATGTGGTTCCAGCTATCCAGACATCCAATGTGGTTCTAGTTACATAATTTCTGGTTGATCTGGAACATGTCTTCTAGGAAGATATCCTGTCTAAATTTAAAAACTCAAGTTGTTCTACTAGCTAAGTAACTTCATTGGTTGAAAGAAAGAAGGAAAGAAGAGAAAAAATAAATTATACCTTAGGTTTATTCTGAATGTATATATCTTTAGCTTCTAGCTACTGGGTATTGTTATCTATGATATTAAAGAATCGCTACTATCAATTATCTTATGCCTTTGTAGGAATAAAACAATGATATGATTTATGGACTATGATCAAATCCCCTCTAAAACTTCCCTTTGTTAAACCTAATAGATTGATCTTAAGTCTTTCACTTTAAGGATTTCTAGACCTTGTCCCAATCTTGTAGATCAGGGCTGTCTCACTTTTGGACAGGCAAGGGCTACAGGCTGTGGATCCAGAGACTGCACACCACATGGGCAAGCACCCCCACAGCTCCCCTCTGCTGTGTGGGCATCCCAGCATCCCCCCCTTCCACTTGCACAGTGTGGGAGTTTGGATCCTCTCCTCCTTCTCCACCCTGTGTGTAGCTCTTGTTCCTCTTCTCCTGACTGCACACACCACCAACCTTCAGTGTGAGCAACCTGACTCCCTTCTTTGCTGTACATGCATTCAGACACCCCACCTGCCTCTCAGCTGTCATGGAAGGAGGAACAAGGGGAGGGGGAGTAATGGGTGGGTGGGAGCCCTCAGGCTACTGGGTACTGTATTCCAGTAATTATAACAACTCCCTGTTTCTACTTAATTTATACTTGCTTACACTTCCAAGGCTAAATTTTCTCACTTTATTGCCATTTTGCTGGGAGTTTATGCTCAATTGGTTATCCAGCCATGACCCTTAAGTCCTTTTCTGAGTCACAGCTTGCCTTCATTTTATAATATGCCTTATATTATTGGTTCTAAAATGTCTGTACACTTAGCTGTATTAAAACTCATGGTCCCAAACAGTTGTTTGATTGTATTTTGGGGAACTGGGAAAGGATTATAATGAGTACCACTGGTACTTTTCTATAATTTGGAAAACTCTAAAGAACAAATAATATTTTCAAATAATATTTTGAGTTCCCTGTCACCACTCAGTTTTTCATCTGAATGATAGCATCCATGTATATTTGAAAGGAAAGATTCCTTCTTCAAAAAAAAATAAACCTCAGTTTTTACATTGAATTTACTGTGCAATTGCACTGTACTTTGAAAGCTTTAACTTGGGTGCAACTTCCTTTCTGATGACAAGTACAGCAATACAAATCATTGTGTGGCGTGGCTGATACCCTCATTAGACAGTGTGTTTTAGCTATGTAATCTAAGAGATACAATCACACTGGAAGAGACAAGATGGGTTATGCTTTAATAAGAAAATGAACAGAAAAAGAACTAGACAGAGTCATAAAGTCACACAGAAGTAGGGCTGAAGGGACCTCCAGAGGTCATGTAGTAGTCTAACACTTTGCCTGAGGCAGGATCATCCCTATCCAATTCATCCTACACAAGCCATAATCTAAACTCTACATAAAACTACCCTCAACCCTGACACAACATAGACCTAATACCCTAACCTGCCACAGGTAAAGCAGGAGAACTCATGGAAGCCAATGTCCTGCTTCTATATAAAGTTGTCAATATGGGTGCAGATAGAAGTGCAGTTCCTGGATATAATTCTTGGTGATTCATATAAATCGCCATGAGTTAAACCTTTCCCTCCAATTCAACAGATGCTATCTGTTGGATCGGGAGAGTGCAGCATTGGCTCCAATTTGGAGCTGATCCGGGGAGAGAGGTTGTGTCTTCCCCTGGCTCCGTGTCCCCCCCCCCCGGGCGCTCCACTGCTGTCCCTGGATGGGACGGAGGAGAAGGCAGGGAAGGGCAGAGTTGGAGGTTGGATAGATTGGAGCCCCTCGCCCCTGCAAGCTGAGGAGCTCCAATCTACCAGGCCCCCCACTCCAGAAAAGACCTCCCTCCCCTGCCTTCTCCCCCTCCCATCCAGAGACAGCAACTTCAGTTCACTGTGCTGCAGCTGAAGTAGTCAGAAATTAATGAAGTCACTCTACTTAGGAGTGGCTTCATTTGAACCCTCATACAATAAAGGCACCCAGGAGGGCTGGGAGCTTTTAAGAGGCACAGTATTAGAAGCCCAACAAGGAACTGTCCCGACAAAATGGAAGCACAAGAAGAATGGAAAGCGACCAATGTAGTAGCACAAGGAGCTTCTAAAATGCTTCAAATGCAAAGGAAAGTATACAGACTGGGTGGCACTATTTTGTCTGAAACAGGTTTGGGAAGTCTATTCTGCAGCACTCAGGCAATGCAAATACCATTGAAAGTACCTTTTCTTTTTTTTACCTTGAACATGAGCTAAAAAACTGTGATAATATTTTTCAGCACTGCTGAGTAGAGTGTGAAATATGAATTTTCACCTTGCTGTTTATTGACTAGGGCTTGATTTCTAGCTGACTTTTGGGGTGTGGAAGAATACCTGGGAAATGCTTATTTCCAAAACTGGCGACAGTAAGTGTTGGTCTGTAACATCTTAATGCCGGGGTGCTCAACTTCCAGCTCATCAGGCCATGTCGTGCAGCAGTTGGGTCTCCCCATGGGTCCAAAGTTTGGCAGCTGGATAGTGGTGGCAGCAGTACACTTGGGTCTCTCTTTATGTAAATTCATTTTGTGCAAATTCGCTTATATGCAGCAACCTTATTTATACCAGAAATTCACTTTGTGCAAATAAAATCCAATCTTATTCGAAGTTGACCAGCAATGAGCTCCCTGCAGCTTTCATTTTAAGTCAGTGGAAACATTTTGATTGACTTTAGCGGGAGCTGGACCAGACAGGGACAGATCCTCAGTTCGTATAGATCAGCATACCTCGCCTGAAACCAACATGCTTTTGCCTTTTTACCGCAATTAATTAGGATCCTACTTTAATCTATAAACTACTGACATAGCAAATCAAAGCTCAAGAGGGTATCCACAATATATGTCCATGGTCTCTAAAGTGCTAAAAATACAGCTCTGAAGAAACATTAAGAGTTTGTTCACTAAGTTTTTTCAGTCCTATTTTTAGTTGTTTGAACATGTTGACTCTTACATAAGATTCATTCAGTATATATAAACTATTCAGTAAATATTCCCACATGTGAAAGAATGATATTTTCATCCATTTGGTTTCTGTCTTTCACTTTTTCTAAAATAAGCCCTAGGAGCATTTGGGGTATATTTCTGTGGTAGTTTCATGAAGTTCCTGCACAGATTTGTGAATGTACGTAACGCATTAATAATATTGCAGGGAAGTAGGGATTAAAACTAATATGTTATCAAGGCAATATTATATATATTTAAAAAAGAAGGCTTTATGTCACCTTGATGTTTAAATGTATTTACGTCCTTTCTTTTTCTGCCTACCATACTACACAATAGCAGTTGTGTCAGATAACTTAGTTAGAATAGTTGTTCACAGAACTGGTTACAGCAGAATCCCCAAGAATAATGTAGATGATAACCTACCATCCTATCCAAAGTCTTGCACTCTCCACTGCTTTAACATGATTTGGAAACACAGTAAAGGTACACAAATTGGCAGGGATGAGCATACTGTATATGTCAGCCCCTTTATATAGCTACAGTTAATATAGACAGACTCTCTCTTTCTCTCCCTTGCTCTTTCTTTCTCAACTTCCTCTACATGTTACATTTATGCTACAATGAATATGTTAATCACAGCATAAATGGTAGGGATGCCATATGTGCACCCAATTAAAAGGCCATAAATGGCAAACTAGCCAAACAAATGTTTCACAAATAATGTAGAACATTTTTATGAATGGTTTATATGGTGCCTTAAATTTAATGTGTGGCATGTCTACACGCTGGGGTTCTTCAGAGTGCATGCCCAATAATCAGCTGATTGTTAGAATCAGCCCTGGATAGCCCCCATCTCCACCCAGCCTGCTGGCAATATTGTTGGAACTGGCCTGGGACAACCCTGGTTTCCAATGGGTCGGGGGCTGCCCTAGAGCTCTGGCCATCATTCAACTAATTGTCAGCACTGGCCCCCAAGACAGTCTAGAGTCTACAACTGGGCTCAGGGCTGCTCTGGTGGGAGGTAGGGAGAGCACTGAGGCTGTGGGTATGGGTAGAGAAAGGTTTCCCCTGCTGAGGAGTAAAAATTATGTGCTCATCATGCCTGGGGAGACTACCAGGTGCAGAGAATCAGAGGTTCCCAGTGGGGGAGCAAAAGGGGACTTTTGTAGGGACTTTATCCCTTCCACCTGGCAGCCCCCTTAGAACTTTTCATGCTCTATGTCTAGCAGCCCCACCAGAGCTGGAACTGGACCGAGGGCATCCAGGACAGGGTTGACAGTCAGCTGATTGTCAACCCTGTGTACGGGACCATGTGTACCTGACTTTTAACTTGTCAGTGCAAGGAGTTCCTGAGATTATGATCACAAATCTTATGATTTCAGGTTCCCCTGCTCTGATAAGTAGTAATGGTGCACATGTGGTATATGTGGCATATGACGTTATGTACACGTGACGTGGCAGGAAACAGAATTGTTGGGATCAGGAATCAGATCCTATCCCATCAAAACAAACTGTGCCAGGGGCATAGGGGCATTTATACACGTACCTTTATCTTCTCTGATGGAAATCTAGTGCATTGGAGCAGACTCAATTAATCGAGTCTGTGGAGCATGCGAGCTGACATGTCCAGTGCTATGTCACATACATTTGTATAAATAGTGAAACGTGCATCAGCGGGCAGAAAATGGCAGCAGTGCACTTTTGAACACAGTGCCTTCAATGTGCTTTACTTCAAAAGTGCGTCGCCACCATTTTCTCAGCCCTGATGCACATTTAGCCGTTTATACAAATGTATTCACCACAGCACCAGACACTTTTAAAAGTGCCCGGCACTGCGACGCATTCATTTGTACAAGTACTCTAGGTGTCCAAGAAACTTTGCTTTTCTTAAAGAGAGAATCAGGAGTAACTACTGGCATCACTGTAAAGACCACAAAAATCAGTCCTTCAGTTTTTCTACCTAACATTTACTTTTCCATAATTACTCAAAGCCACTGAGCACACAAAAGGGAATGCTATGTTTTATTCAATTTGCCTCATTTTGGTTTAACTTAATGGTAGGCCTGTCTTTTTTTAAAGTTGCTTGATTATGCTTGCTATTAAGGTTTCAACCACAAAAAAGAGGAACCAAGTTTTGTGATCTGAGAAGACATGATATTGAACACCCAACTCAGCTCTACACTTTTGTGGTGTTATTCCTGAAGTACCACAATGTAACAGTTTAAGCTACCCCTCATGGTTTCAAGATTTATGACCATCTTCCATTGTGTTTTATTATTAAAATGAAGCCCTTTAAAGTTAATAGAAAAACATAACCTTCTATCTCTCCAATTTTGCTTTTAAAAAAAAAACCCTTGACATTTTACTTTGTATAATTCAGTACAAATTGGAGTACAGCGAAAACAGAGAAGGGAAAACCCATGACTTGAGTCTGGGCCTTATATCACCAAGCGGAATGAGACCTAGAGTATGGTGAGGCAATGCATTCAGTTGCCATACAATGCCAACAGCACTGGTGAGCTAGTTCCCAGTCTGTATGTACTATCATGATAATGTACCCAGCTTAAGAAGTAGTAAGGCTATGGCCATCTGCATGCTAAGACCTGGAACAAGTGTGATTACCTCATACCCTGATCCTGGGCCAGAAAACTCTGAAACATTTATGGAGGCAGAAAGCTGGCTTCTAGATTAGCATATGCAAGGAAAACGAGTAGGTGGAAACCCATTTCCAAATCTAGAGAACAAAACAATCTTCAGTTACATTGGCAGGGACTTAAAGCATGGCATCAGAGTTGTAGTCAACTCCTACAGGAGAAAGGGGATAGGATACCTAACAGATTGTATTCCCTCATTTCTCTTGAAATCCTACTTCTGTCATGCAGAGGAAGAGTTAGCTTAAATCAAATGCTTATGAACAGAAGTACAATAAAGAACAGGGAGAGAAGGAGGATATCTGAGAGAGATCTCCCCATCCTCCCAAATTTAAACCTTCCAAAACCAAAGATAGTCAAAAGATTGATAATAAACAAAATGTAAATGCCTTCAAAATAGTAAGCCCAGTTTATGCTTTATTACAGAGGGAACCATATCTGATGTCTTTTTCTGAAACTGTAATTGATTGCAACTGAAATTCATGCATCCTGTTCTGCGGCATCTAGCTCTTTCCTTACAAGATTCTTCAGAGGTAGTGTAGAGTGATTGTTGATCTTACAGAGTTCATTCCTCTTTCCTTCTGGCCACCAAACAACAAACTTGCTCAGTTCTATTCATAATAGTTTCCAGATGTTGGCACTGAAGGCCGATGGAATTTTATTGCCCCAAACCTTCTAGTAATTTTAACTGTACTCTGGACTGCACATGTTTGACTTGAAGGTAAATCGGAATGTAAACACTATAGGGCATGTACTGAAATTAATTAGAGATACCCTGTATTCTCTGAGGCCTTTAAGGCTGCAATTAACTGTTTACATTAACACCAAGCCAGACAAATCAACTGGTATAAGTATAAACAGAGTTTAATCACTTTCCAATCACCTGCAAAGGAAGGGAAACCATTGATGATCTGAAGCAGACGGCCTGCATGTTATGTTGGGCCATGGCAGCAGCATCTTATACTGTCTTGGCTCGCAAAGCAAGCACCTTTTGACTATATCATCTCCTAGTTTTTGAGTGCTTTCTGTGGAAATCTGAAATGACAAACATCACATTTCTAATAGAAACAAAAACATGCTTAGACTTAGGTCTGGAAGTTTTCACTGGCAATATCTAAGATTAATTAGGGAAGCTTCAACCAGGACAAACTGACCTCTGTGGCAATATCATTGAAGAGAATGGCTCAATACCTCACACCATAGATACTAGAGATGAAAGAGACCTACTGGGACCTGTCTAGTCCCAAAAAATAAAATATCATACAAATGAAACAAAATACAGAGTGTGTACAGGAAATAAAAGTAATACTAAATATAGAGTCTTCCAGAAAAAAAAGGCTAAAAATCTCAAAACACAGAGTAAAATAAAATAGATAAACCTAAAAGAAAAAATAGTGTTAATGAAAACAGCGTTAGTACCAAATACAATCATGAGAGTGATTCTAAAAGTCTCCCAATATGACACACACGGTATATCTATGTGTGATGTTATGTTGGCACTGCTAATTGCTATGGAAATGTAGCATCCATGGGCAAAAACCGTGATGCCACAGCTACGTTGCCATAGTGATGCGCTCCCTCAGTTTAGCGCATCACTATAGCAACGTAGCAGCTAAAAATAACCATGGCTATGCACATGGCGCAGTATGGGTTGTTACTGCACCATCACTTAGTACTTCCAAAAGGAAGTACTAAACGATGACACAGTAACTGTAAGGAGTGACCTAGAAACCACTACTCAAAGACTAAGCAGAAGAGAATGTTATGTGACGAATGCCCATCTGCAATGATAAGGAGGAGACAGTCCTAGATAAAGGGGGCTTGAAAACAAAAGCAGAAGCAGGGTACTGGGTTAAAGGGCTCATTAAAATACTAAAAATCACGCCCCTAGGTGGGGAAGAAGTATGCTAATGAAACACACATGTATGTAAATGAGATACATGGCTAAAACACAGGTATAGAGACATGCTCAGTAAAGAACTTCTTGCGTCACTCACTTATAACCAATCAGCAAACAAGCATGCTTATGAAGGTTCAAAAACTCCTGTATAAAAGATGCTTAGAAATAGTAATCTGGTGTGCTTGTTACATGAAATTATTCCACTCGCACCTTTTATTGCTAGCAATAAACCTTCTTTGTACTTTCAGCCCTGGTATCTTTATTGGCCTTTGCATACTGGGCACGATCCCAGACTTGAGCTGGGGCACAACATAACCATAGGGCCATAGGGCAAGTGTAGACACACCCACAACTTACTGTGCAATTCAATAATTATCCATGAACTAACAAAACTCCAAAACCATTTGGTTGCTGTTTAGAGAAACAAAGATTGCAAAGAATTCAGCCAGCATCACTTTTTCAAATATATCAAAAATAGGTAATGAATCCCAGAGAACACCCATCTTTCAGGAAAATTCTAGTCATATAGGTAATGCCAAACAAGTTCCTCAACTCCCAAATACAAAAGAGAAAGAAAGAGAGGGGAATAATGGTCAGTCCCATTCTCCAATAACCCAAATCTTGAGCAAAGACATAAAACAGGGATTTTTTTACCCCTGGATATCCCCTGGTCAAAAAAACCTGCAGAAAAAAAATCAGCATTGTGCATGCTCTGGGAGCATGCTGTTGCAATGTGGAGAACGCTAGACTGTGCAGTGTATGGAGCTGCAAATGTGTTTGCAGTGCCACATATCACATGACTGCGCTCGCCTGGATGCATCTCAGGAGGCCATTTGGTCCAACCTCCTGCTCCAGCCAGGATCATTTCAAATAAGTAAAAGATAAATAAATAAATAAATAAAATAATCAAAATTCTAAAGAAGAATTAAAGTGATAAATCTATTTTTTTTTAACCCCCTGGAAGTTTTCTGCAGCTGTTTTTACACATTTTTCCATTTGATACAATGAAGCTTGTAGTGCTGACTGTTTTAAGATATTTACTGTCCTGGTTTTGGTAGGAACTCAATGTTATCAAATGCAGTTCATCATCCAAGGTAGGAAATCTTGTGAGTACAGAATAACTATTTAAAGGTGCATGTCTTTCTCCTGTCTTCATTGGGAGTTGAATCAGACTCTAATAACTAAGCAAGGGGCAAGGGCAAAATGTGAGTAAATGCCCAAGTGTGGAACTAGAAAAGGAAAACATCTGGAGTAGTTGCCTGTATGCAGTAGCATAATTAGGGCAGAGTGAGGGGGGCTGTAGCAGGGACACCTAACCCCTGCTACTTAAAAAGGGTGAAGCAAGCAGCAAACGGCTGCAAGTGAGTAGTCAGCTAGGCAAGGGTCAGCTGCAGAGTAACCTGCACTTGGGGAAAACCACAAGGGGTTAAAGTGTAGCAGGGGAGAGGGCAGTGACTGTAGCTCAGGGTTTAAGCTACAACACCTAAGGACAGGCTCGGTACAGAGCTAGTTAGAAAACCTTGGCCAAAGAGAAGGCCAAGTGACTCAAAAGAGGTGGAGCCCAGGGTATTTAAAAGCCTGGTTCCTCAATCAGAGATCTCAGTCTGTCCCTGATTTCCACTGGGTGAGTCTACACATGCAATTATTTTGAAGCCATAAACTCCAGAACAGTTTGAGCCGGAGTAAACTACTCCTAGGCACAGCATCTACAAGTGTACTCAGGACAGCAGCAATTTAAACATGAGGGCATGGAAAATGTAGCACTGTTTAGCTAGATGGCAAGCAGAAGTCTACCCCCTTGTTGACTGGGCTGACCAGGCACAATTTATGCCTGCAGTCAGCATCTACACATGTGCTTAATCACAATTAATTACCTCATCATAAGATAGTACTGTCTCTGACAGTACTATCTTACAGTGACACTAATTAATTTACTACAGCCTAATAGTATCACACATGTAGACAGTAACACTTTACTCTGCAGCTACTCCACACTTTGGCTACATCTGCACGTGAGCTTCTGAGAGCAGAACTTCTGCTGGCCTGGGCTGTAACAGAGGGAACCCAGGCAACATAAGCACTTAGGGAAGCTGAGAGCCAGCAGCTTCAGGGTGGAAATTTTCTGGGGCCCAGGGAGCCTCAGGATGGGTATTTGCAGTTTTTAGCTGGCTTAGAGAACTGGAGGACTGGGTGTACCTAATGGTGTAAGGAGCCATAGGGTTATCTGAGGGGCATACTGCATAGAGCCTTATAAGGTTCAGGGACTCAGGGGATGTAGCAGAGAGAAAAGGCAGCCTCTTCTAGGTCAGGAATGCTAACAGGGGCTGGGTTTGACTGCAAGCAGCTTGCCTGAGTCAGGGACCCCAGGAAGCTGGGACAAAACATGAAATGAGGGTTGGGGCTCAGAGTGAGTCAGCTGGGTCAGAGCAAGTGGGCCAGGGCTGGAGACCAGAAGAATGGTGGGCCAAAGCCAAGAGGGCTGAGTCACCTACAGGAAGGCATAAAAGGTTGGCAGAGTAATACCTGCAAGGCATAGACATGGCCACAAGAGAGTAGAGGCCGTGATTTTAGCTCTTAACCAGAAGGGTTGAAGCCCCACTGGGAGAGCCAGTATCTAGAGGCATCAGAGCCCTGAATCAAATGGGCCAAGGAGGAACAGACCATAGGAGCACCCAGAGCTCACCAGTCTCTGAAGGCAACATCCCCTCTTTATTTTAACCATCAGGGTAGCAGGCAATACCAGTAGGGTATCTTGAGAGGCTGGAGCAAGGCAGGATTTAAGTGGCTGCTAGTGGGTGTCACAGCTACCATTGGGGTCCATCCTGCTACAGGACTGCTTTCCCCAGATGCTGACTATGAGGGGGAGCCAGGATTACTCCCTCCCCCTCCCCACCCCAGGAGTCTTTGCCATAGCAGAGGACACTTTGTTCTCTCTCTCCTGGCCATAGGATCTGGGCAAGGCAGCACTGTACCAATTGGTGTATCTGAGGGGCAGTGGTCAAATCAAGTAAGTGAAATGGGAGCCTTTGTCAGAGCTGCACAGCCCTGCTCCCAGTGTATGTGTATGGGAGGGGGAGTGAGCAGAGCACTAGGGCCTACTCTGGAGGAAGCCCAGCCATAGGACACTTGATACTTCTGGCCATGTGTAGGCAAAATGAAAGGCATGTGTGCATGACACTTTAAAGCAGGTTAAATGCTTTTGCACCACTTTAATGGTGTCGGTGTTTGCATGCCTTGGTGGTGTACTGCACATTAAGTCCAGCCTCTGTAGGAAATCTGGCGGCGTAATGTGCCTTAAATGACATGGGGCACAGCAAACTAAAACTCCTTCAAGGAATTTTTGTTTGCTGCACCTATAGCCGCAGACCGAAGCACCGGGCTCTGTGCAGCTCTACAGCTCTGCAGGAAGTCTTGCAGCCCTGCAGGCAGCCCAGGAAAGCAGATGGGCCTGGCCAAGAAAAGCAGTGAGCCTGATCTTTTTACTTTTTTTTTTTTTTCCCCTCTGGAGTCTGCCTGAGATGCACGGGGGCCCGGTTCTTCCCTCCACAGCTGTGGTGCACCCCAGGACCACCTGAGCCAGGTGCCTGTGGGTGGGTGCCACCTGGGGAGGGCTGCTGCTGCTGCTGCAGAGGGAAGCACCACCCCACCACCTCTGCAGCCCAGAGACCGCTCCACCAGTGGTGATGCGTAGTGGGTGCATGGGGATGCACATACACCCCCTGAGAGTGCCAGTGCACCCATTAACTGGCTGCACTCACCGCTTAGGCAATGGGCAGGGGTGGCAGGCAGGAGCACCGATGCCCGCCCCCATGCAAGCGCCAGCTAATTACTTCTGGGAGTGGCTGCAGCGATCAGCCAGGGCTTGTTCCCAGAAGTGGCCTCAGCCACTCCTGGAAGTGGCTGCAGCGACCCCCAGTCGGCAGGACTGGTCGCGGGCATGTGTCCCCCCTAAGGGGGCACCAGTTGCCCATGCACTCCACCCACCAGCAGTTCATCCTCCCCTCCCCTGCAGAAAGGCAGGTAAGTCAGCAGGGTGTGTGCACAACATGGGGGTTTAATCAGCCCTAAATTGGAGCGGTGTTTTTTAAAAGCCACCGCTTCAATTTAGGGCCCCCGTTTCTTCTACACACACCCTCTGACACTGAGGAGCAGCAGCAACAGCAGCAGCCCGGAAAGATAAGACTTCCCTTCCTCTCACCCATGCTGCTGTATACCGGCCACCTCTCTGCATTGGATGCTCAAAGGTTTAAGTACAGCAGGTCCTGCTCTTTCACTTCTCCCCGACATAAGAATTTCTATCCAAAATACTGCATGGTAGCAAAGAACTATCTCATATTGGGGTGTTTGATTTCATCATGACAACATTTATCTTTCCCAAAAATTTCATCTTATTTTTGCAAGGGGAAGAAAGAGGAGTCTTAAAAAAATGGATTGAAATAGTGGATGAAATTATGACAATTTTAGGAAGATTTTTTTTCAATACTGCTTTGGGAATAAAATGCTAATTATGTTTGAAGTTAGGTAAAAGTTGCTATTTTATCTAGGAATTGGTCATTTTTCTAGGGAATTGTAAGAAGAAATTTTTAAAAATATTTTATAGCGATTGTAAATTATTAGCATTTCTACAGCTTTGCAGGTTTTCCTTATAATTAGTGCATATATTTATAATGTACCATGTATAGGGAATATCTGTAATACCCCAGGAATGCTAATTACTCACAAACGGCAACTACTACCTTTTCAATTGCAGTCACTCTACATTTCCACATGTGTGTTTCTTTTTTTTGTTTTGTAAGTGTAGTGGATACAGTATTTACCTCCAATTCTGAAACTTTGGATTCAGTGCATGGGTGGAGGGTAGGGAGCTGGAAATAGATTATTTTTCCATATTAAAAATAACAAGGAATTCCTTGCTGTTAAGAGAGACATTAAAGCACTGGGAGATTGACCTCCCATCAATTCCCAGTAGTACAGCATGATGAAATGGGGGTGGAGCAGGAAAATGACTGGTAAGTATGTGCTAATCCCAGCATAATAAATATTTGTATTCTTCATTAACATTTTCGCCTCAGGATCTCAAAGCACTTTACAATTGCTAAATAATTAAACCACATAACACTGATGGAAAATAACTTCAGAATGGGGCCTTAACATCATAAAACAATGTTCCTCACCATACTAGGACAAGGAGAAACGGTGAACACCATTTCCAATTGAAATAGCGATGCAAATTTTGGTATACAGCCACGGCTGAACTGAAATTGTTAGCTCAGTGACACGGAGTTGGAAGAGTGCCATACCAACAGTAATTAGATGTTCCTTAGAGATCTTCCATTAAATAGACAACCCAGCATAATCCTTCTTGGTTTAGGAGATCTCACAATACCATAGGACAAGGTGGTGTAGCTGTAAACCGTGTGTGCTTCTCAGGCTACTTAAAGAGTTGAGGTGTTATACTTGCTACTTGGAGGAGCATATGATGCTGTCATTGGGTTGCAATGAAACCTCCGTTACAATACATGAGTAACTTCATTTAAATAGCCTTAGCAGTAGAACATTAATAAAAGAGCAAACAGTTGGTGTCAAAGACCAAGCACGCATCAAAGAGCTCCCAGGTGGAATAAGGAGCCCATGGGTGCATAAATGTAAGGACAAGTAAATGAAGCACATTTCTGCCCTGGGTCTGTACTGCTTGTGGCCTTTGTAATTTGATATTGTTGTGGGTTTTTTAATTTATATCCACGCATTCAAAACTGGTTTCTTTAACTCTGTATAACATAATTATAGGTCTGACAGGCTGTGACAAGTTGGCAGAGACATTTATTCTTGCAGCCTGCAGATGCTTAAATGATTTTGTATTGGAAAAAGCTGCTTGTGAAATGTTCTGTCTCTGCATGTGTGTGTGTGTGTGTGTGTGTTACTAAACCCAGATCTGTAATGAAATCTAGCACCAAATATTTATGTAAAATTGTTTAAATCTGTAAATAATGTTATCTATAAAAGAAAAAAACATCTGAGAAAATTAGTCATAGGGGGGTGTCAGAATTTTGTTAGTTACAAAACAGTGATGTGTTTCTTTTTTGTGCTCTTTAAAATTGTTACTGAGCTGGCACTTCAGAGAGAGTGAGATGTCCATGGTGTCCATTGCTACATGAAAAATGTCCATGTCCTGATATATTAATAGTACTGTAACCTATCCCAGTTGGGGTCATTATGAATTATTAAAATCCTCTCACAAGACCAATTCAGAAAAGCAGGAGGTTTTATGCTATAATCATGAGTCAGTCATAAATAAAATGCTTTCCCACAGAGAGATCCTGAAAACAGATTAGTTCTCATCAGGAAATGCCAGAACAGCACATGCTCAGTTGTACCTTCACTTCCTGGTTTACATTATTGACCTTAAAAAAACCTCTTCCACCAAGAACCAGCTTTAGGCACTTGGGAAACTACAGGGTGAGAGGAAATGACATAAGTAATTAAAGTCACATAGTGGTGTGTACCGCAACTGTGACAGTAGCTAAGTTTATTTTAACACTTCAGTGAATTATTTTTAATATTTCAACAAAAATTGACTCTAATCCTTAAAGTGGATGAGTCCGAAAGTGATTTCTGTATGTATGATCCTATGAAAGAGCTCATTCTCTGGGTATTTTAATGATGGGAGATCTCTGGGGAACCACTTTTTTCTAGTTTGCATTCTCTCTGACGAAGGGCACTACAGAGACCTTATTGATTCCTGCCACCAGGGACCTATAAATCTCAAACACTGGCTTACAACTTTGTTTTTTGTAAGGTCTGGAAGTAAAAGTAGTCTCTGCCTAGCCATTAATCTGGCCTAGTTACTGTTAACTGATTGCTGTAGGATGCAAGGGCCAATCTTTCCTTTGGGACGGTTGCTCTGGGACTTGCGTAGATTACTTTGTAAGGTTACAAAGGCATAAATGAGAGTCTAGTTTAGAGAGACATCTTTCCAGGTGCTTATATAGTTCACATTGTGTTAGTTTCTAAACACCTCTAAAGTAATTAAAAATAGAAACAGTGGTAGGAGTATGTGTGTGTGCATGTGTTCCTTACCAGCTCAGAGGAGAAATAGTTTGATTCATTATAGGTTTTTTATTTGTTTATTTTCTTTCTTATTTATACTGGTGAGTATATAGAAATGTATTGAGGGAAGCTCAGTAGAAATTTATTGTGTCCGTCCTGATATATTAATAGTACTATAATTTATCCCAGTTGGGATCACTATGTATTATGAGACTTTGCATTTGAGTCTAAAATTAGTGAGGTTCTCGGTGAAACATACTGCTTATTAGAGAGTACTGCAAAAACTAGGTTTAGTGCCTTTTAAAGTCCTATCTGTTTCACTTATAAGGGAGGGTAGATATGTACCTTTATAGATTAACAGGGAAAGGGAGCACAACCTTTTGTCAACCCAATTTTACTTTGATACCGTCAGTGTTGGCTTTCTTGTAGGAAGTCTCAGAGGGTGAAACAGTTTCTCAGGTGACCTGGAACAATCCCATGGAAGGCTTTGACTATAAGGATGCACATTCTGTATTCATTGAGAGGTCAGTATTGAGAATGGCATACTAGAATAAAATGTTCATGCAGACATATGTTGTGAATTTCATGCACGCTCCTGAGTTATTTTTCCAATGAGAATTATTTTTGTGGTCTATGGCTTCATCCCAAAATATGAGTGGTCATAAATGCATGGCTCATATGTCTATCAATTTATCATAAGTCTATCAGACTTCTTACCAGGCATATACACAAATAAGTGTGTTTTGCCATTATGCATGTTCTGATATCCAGGACCTGTAAGGTCACAGACTGACTTGATTTGAGCAAAGAAGTCCTGATAATGGCGAAAAGTAAAAGAGAATTTCAGTCTCAGAAATACTTACTCTTTCAACCAACATCATTTCAGTCTTGCATGGGTTCTGTAACTGGTGGTGGCTACCCTTTGTCTAGGGACTGCTTTTACCTGGTTTGGGAAAGCTAAGATGACATTTGTTATAAAGGATATTTAGAACATGATGTTGCTACCTAGCCAATTGCTAGCACTTCAGTTTTAGATACTGGTTAACATAGGGGAGAGGATTTAAGTCTTCAGGACACTATAAATGAGGGCTGTGGAAGTAGAGAAATACTTGCCCAGTGTATCAATACTGTTCCCAGTCACTGTTCCATTGCAACAAAGACAGTGATCAGCACAGAGATATCAGGATTTTCTTGTGTCCACTGAAGACCTGGCAGTAGGAAAGATTCCAAACTCATCACAAGGGGTATCAGAAAGAAAAAGCACCCAATATTTTCCCTTTATATATCTTCCTTACACACACTCTTGTCTCACAATCCCCAAAATCAGCCAAGCGTAACCTCCTGCAAATTCCATCAATGTGCTAAACTTGCTTGGCAAAAACACATTGGAGGTTGTTCTTGGTAGTCATCCCTCAGCTCTGTAACTCCCTTCCCCTTGAGACCCACCAGAGACCAGGCCTGAACATGAAGAAGCATTGTAAGACCTTCCTTTCTGGGCATAGGCAGACAAGGTTCCTTGGGTGAATTTGATATATTTTATTAGACCAACCCAAATAGTTGGAGAATATTTATTAAGCAAGCTTTTGGGTTCAAAAACCCTTCGTCAGCTTTCTGGGCAGGCATTTATCAGGCAAAGCTACACTGTATCTTTTTTATATAGTTTATTTTAATACTCCATTGGCTTTTCTAATTTACTTTGTTTTTGTTTTCTTATTTTGTAAGTTGTCCTCCACCCTGAACCTCCCTGAACAAATTAACTAAATAAATATTATAGATAGATCTCAAAGCATTTTTGGTGGGGAGCAGAGAATGAAAACCCATCCTATTTTTCATCCAGGAGTGAGGTGATTTAGAGTTTCCAGCATTCTACTACCTGCCAGGAAGAAGAGTGCAAGAGAAACTTCCATACTCTTCCAGAATCCAAAATGCAGAAGAGAGTAAGGGGAGAAGATTACAGAATACCACTTCTCCCAATCAGCCAGGAAGGAGGTGTGTTCGTTTTACATTTACTATGCTTTAATGGACATTTACTATACAGAGGCCTTCACACTGTGCTTTTTATATCACTGTGCTATTATGGTTTCTATTTGGAGAGATGATATTTCTACAGCTATCCTGAAACTAGCAGATTGAAGGCATATTTTGGTCAGTGGTGACAGGTGCTTACTTTGAAAATTGTGCAACGTGCAGTTTAATATATGTGGAATTAATTGGTTTTACAAAGAGAATGGGGCTAAAAAACTCAAAATAGAGCCGCAGTATTATCATAGTTTTTACTTATTAAAGTGAGTAGAGAATCACTAGATACATGATAAAAAATGGTTAAACTTAAGTGATTATCATATGACCCACCTCTCTGAAAAATCCATATTTCATTTTAGCCTTTATAAAGGAAGTCGTACAAATTAAAAAGAATACTGCGGTCATTTCACAGAATCCATACTGTATGGAAATTATGCAAGAATCTGAAAGCAACCATCCAAAATGTTTGCTCTGGGCTATTGAAACGTTTCCTGTTCTTATGTGGGCTGCAGCTAAACCTCTTAATGTGATAAGAGGCATTAAGAATATAAAAAGGCTCCAACAGGTATTTAAAGTATTGGAAGGTCTCATTTTTACAGCCTGTAATCACATATTTACAGTGCTTCATTACTCTAAATTAAAGGTGTGATAAGCAAAGGAACAGCCACTTTCTGCAGAAGCCAAGAGAGGGCTGCCTGCTGGGGTTGTGCAAGTGGCTGTATTGTTCGTAACAACAAGCTAAAGACTTAGTTGTTCCGTCTTTTGGGGGGGAATAAAAAAGGGAAAGGAGTGAGGATAGTGGAATGGAATGCAGGGAAAAGACAGAAGAGGTGGAAAATACACAAAAATCCATAATAAGGTTGCATAAGTGAACATAAGACTGAGGAAATGCAAAAGTTAAGGTTCCCATTGTAACATTTTGTCAGCCACATTGTATGTTCTGGATAGTAAATAATATGCTTATTACCACTAATCCAACATATGTATGCAGTGCAGGGAAGTTACTGTTACTATAGATACCTTTAATTCGTGATTTCCTGACATATGCATGTTGCCTGACATTACATCATCATAGGTTCGTAGATTCATAGATTGTAAGGGACCTTGCAAGATCATCGGGTCCAGCCCCCCTGCACTAGGCAGGAAAGACAACTGGGGTCAGCTGACCCCAGCGAAGTGACCGTCCAGTCTCCTCTTGAAGATTTCTAGGGTAGGCGATTGCACCACCTCTGGAAGGAATTTATTCCACAGTCTGGACACTCTAACTGTGAAGAAGTTTAGGGTGTTCGTATGGGTTTTTTTGTTTGGTTTGGTTTGGTTAGGTTTGGGTTTTTTTGGAAAAGATGCAAAGAAATGAAGACAAAATACAGAAAGGCCTAGAGCTGTAGTACTATGAAAATACCCAGGTGGATTTTCTGTAGCTCCCTAAATTGGCAGCCATCCACTTTTACATACTAGAGAAATCTAACTGTCCTGCTGTAGAGTAGCTAACAACAGGCACTATGACTGTTCACACTTCCTGTAACTGAAGAAATGCACTGGTGAATTAGGGTCCAGCAGTTGTCAACTCCTTGGTATGAGAAGAATAAAACAGCTAAACTTGTTCAAACTTCTACTGTTCATTCTTCATAAACATAGGGGGTATATCCTGACTAGAGCTCTCATGCCAGGGTGCCTGTTTCCCATGGAACAAATAGCAGTGGCACAAATAGCAGTGTGCCCCTGCATGCATACTCTGACATGTGGCAAAGTGACCTGGTGAGGAGAGAGGAGGGGAGGCTGGGCCAGCACCTGTGCTGGCACCAGCAGCCTTACCTGGGCTTCTAGGATCCACCTGGAGTAGCAGCAGCTCCAAACTGGCTGCTTGGGGCCTGGCTGACAGCCAGAGTGTGGCTCTTGCCAGCCAGACTCCCTTTCTGGTGGTGCATGCTGCTGCCATGTGGTCCACGCCACTTTTTTCAGCCAAGTTTTTTCTTTTTCTTCTTTTTCTCTGTTTTTACACCAGGATTTTTTTTTTACCCATGACACGTCCAGGGAGTGATATTCTCGGCTACAGTCTAGCAGTGTGAACAATCATTTGTGGGATCCAGCTCAGGTTTAGGCAGCTTAATTTCAGCTGTCTAAACCTCAATTTGGATTGATGCGTGTAAGAATTTGCTGTTTACCAGGAGGAGGTGCAGGCAGCCAGAGGCAAGTAAATTGGGGAGGGAAATGGCAGGTCTGTGGTGTGGAGGGGAAACTAATGGGTCCTGGGAGATTGGTGGGCCCAGGGTAGGGACTAGCTTGGGAGGGTGGAAATAGCCTGGTAAGGGTCAAGGAGGTAAAAACAGTACAGCCTTGGGTTTGTGGAGAGTGGCTGTGCTTTCCCAGTGCTAGGTCTATGCTGGGGATGTGTGCAAATGTTTGTTAGGCTGAGTTAACCCTCACTAGGTTAGGTTAACCCCATGCAGGTCTGGAGATAGTTATCATCTGATGAGAAATGACTTGAGTCGGGGACACCATTTTTAGGTTGACCTAAGTCCTGCAAATGTTTGCACACTCAGGCTATGCACAGAAATTACACATAAACCAATATAAATGATCAGAAACTGGTTTCAAATTGGTTTGAAATGATGTCTCAAATTTGTAATGCAATGGAAGTTCAGTGTGCATAACCCACTTTCAAAATGACTGAAACCAGTTTAAGATAAACCTGGATGGATGCAGTATCAAGCTTCACTGACTTGAGTAAAATCAGTTTATTGAATTTCTGTCCCAGTTCCCCTCCAGGTTCAAGTTAACCCACAGTCCCCCAGCATCCCAGGATGCTTTGCACCTCCCCTGCAAGTTACCTCACAGGATGAGCAGCCTAGTCTTGGCCCAAGCTGTCTGCTCCAGCTAAGCTGGGAGGCATGCTCTAGTGCCCCCCGCCCAGCTTCTGGCCTGAGCCACTGCAGGGGTGTGGCTGCACTTCCAGAATCAAAAGTGAATGTCTGTTCACTTGCTTATTGGTTCAATCTACACAACTTAAACTGACCCATGAAGATTGAATTGATTCAGCCTCAGGCTTTTTAGACTGTTTAAACTTAGCCTCAGGCATTTACATCACCCTACCACTTGTACGTATCCTAGACAATGTACAATTGTGCAGTTTGGAGAAGGGTGCCAGTTTTTTTTAAGCCTAACTTTCTGGAAGTTGCTTTCACTCCCAGTGTAACTTTGAACAGCCTCACAGCTATTGTACATTATGTACCCGGGGTTCAGGTGACTGGTCTACCAGTCAGACAGGGTTCTTTGGGTAAATGTGGTATCTTTTATTAGACTACCTAAATAGTTGGAAAAATTGTTCTTTGCAAGCTTTCAGGCACAAACACCCTTCTTCAGGAATTGAGGAGAGTCTGCTGTTGGTTTGGGTGCTCTCCCGGGTAGATTAGAAGTCAATATGCAAAAATGCAGGTAGGTGAAAATATCGGTCAGGAATTGCTGACATGAAAGGGAGTCCCAGCATCTGAAACTAGAGGGAAGGAAGAATATTATGGCAACCCAGAGCAGTTTTATACAACCCAAAGATTCACTTTACAGAAGGAGAATCAGGATTCTGTTTATCTCAGCTCTGGCTGCCCTTGCAGCTGCACAAAGTAGTGAAGCAGGATTTGAAAATTTAGCCCATAATATCTGCTTTAAACTTTAGTACTAATTATTAACCTTTTCCTTTTAAATCAAACATACTTATTTCTGGCAGAGAATTTAACTTGTGTGACATTTGAAGTTTTAAAGTTCAGTCATTTGTCAGTTGTTAATTTAAACATATTCCCTTAGGAAACCTAGAAAAACTATTCTCTGTGGTATAATCTAAGAATGACTGATTGGATTATCTCTGGTCCTCCTGTGTGAAAAGTTCCAATCTGCAACTACTCTGTTTTGAAAACACTGATAATGAAGAAGCAGTAGTATAGTTTTATGTTGCAACTTTAGAACATACCAGCTTGCACAAACCTCATTTTTATTTCAGGAGATGATTTGCAATGTATAAGAGAGTGTTCCCCTTGTGAGTAGTAAAGTAAATTCTAAAGACTGGCCTGTTTTATGAAACTCATATCCCAATGCAAACTTTTCTAAAGTTCAGGGGTGAACCCAAACTAACTTCTTTATATAATAAAACTGGGCCTCATTGAGAAACCTATATCACATCTTTGGGAAAGCTGAATTTGGATTTGAGTTTTACAATATATGATCAGATCTTATTTCCAGTTTTTACTGTACATCCTACAAGCTATAAGACATGGGGTGAAAAGAATTTTGCTCTGGTTGCTATGTTCTAAAATCATATTGTGTGGCTAGAAATTGGGTGTGGAAAGCTAATTTTGTACAGAGAAAATTCTTAGAAATCTCTTTTTCATGTGTTTGTAGAAAAGAATGATATCATTATTTTTTTCAGTAACAAAGACATTTTCCAAAAATTAAAAGCTCTCACACTATGCAAAAGCAGTGAAATTTCATGTGAGGTAGTTTTTACCCAGAGGAACAAAAGGTTGGAGTCAGGAAGAAATGTTACCTTCCCTGCCTAGAAAATTTGCAGCAAAATGAAACTTGATAGTATTAGATCAAATGATTTCATCCTAGCAAAGTCAAAATTACTGGTTTGTTTATATGTCTGCCAAAGAGCCTAATCATGGAGATGATGATTACATTTCAAAGGCTCTTTTAAATATATGAGGGAGAAGGTATGTTATTCATTGCTTGCATGATATTAGAAAGATAATTTCTATTGCAGTGTTGGGGTCAATTTTAAATGCAACTTTTCTAAAAAGCATATATATGTCTGGTTAGAAATGAGCAGTGAGCTCCATAATGCCTATTTTATTTGCCTACCTTCCAGTTTGAGAATCCAAATGATAAAGGAATTTTTTTTCCATTTTCTGGTGTGTTCACACTGAAAAGAATACCCAGGACTGCTGAGCACTGTATAATACATTGAGTCAGCTTTTCTTACACCAGCAAAGAAATTATGTGAAATTCAACTGTGAGTCTGCTCACACTGATGTACCATTCACTTGTAGCATTCAACAATAGCTGTCACTTTGATTATGTAAAAAGCTTTGGGATTCATTAGGATGTCTGTTATTTAAAAATAAAAATGGAGATTTGCATGCCTTTTGATGTTCCACTTTTCCAAATGGAATTATCTGTCCTTTAGTGTCTCCATGCTAGCTGCTGGGCACGTGAATATAATTTTTCTCAACTGGAGGCTGAGCATAAAGTTTTCATTAAGATGAAAATTTACCCAGGAATTAAGGTACTTGCATTTAGGCCTATCTATGCTCATTTTAAATGGCATCTCAAAAC
Source organism: Alligator sinensis (assembly GCF_000455745.1). Taxonomy (NCBI): domain Eukaryota; kingdom Metazoa; phylum Chordata; order Crocodylia; family Alligatoridae; genus Alligator; species Alligator sinensis. The sequence continues at coordinate 1,877,813 of NW_005841929.1, read as the reverse complement.
TTTTACCATACTTTAATATCCTTTTTTTTTTCCCCATCAGAAGTCTGTCTTATTATTGCTTGGCTGATCATATCTTTTCATTGTAGGTAGAGCAATCATTAGTTGGTGTCATGGGCAAGTGCCTTAGGACACTGCTCTAAACCTTGAAAAGAATCACTGTTCATTCTACATATAGTTATACATAAAATATCACTAGGAAAACAAGTGGCATTCTTAATATTGCTTTTGAGCATAGGCGGCAGAAGGGGAGGCTAACGGGGCTTAGTCCTCCCAAACATGAGGCAGCAATAGGGCCACAAGGCAGCCTAGCTGTGGGCTTCTGGCAGTTGCAAAAAGGGTGGGATGGGACGTGTGTGCAGCAGCGTTGGAGGTAGTGAGGCTGGGGCTGAGGCAGGCGCTGCACAGCCAGGGCGGGGTGCAGGACAGAGTCGCAAGTGGTTCATTGTGGGGGCACGGCTCCTGCTGCTATGCACACCCTGGGAATGCACGGGGGGCAGGTGCTCCCGGATCTGCATGGTGTGAGGGTTGGGCTGCTGCTATGGGCTGGGGCAGTGCCAGGCTCTTTCCAGCAGGGATAGGGCTGCACTCAGGATGGGTGGCGGCAGTGCTGGGAGGGAAGCTATGGGAGGAGGGCTGCAGCCACCCCAAAATTTACCATAGGCCCTGCTGGGAAGAGCCTGGTACAGCCCCAGCCTGCAGTGGCAGCCCACTCCCCCCCAGGCAGATCCAGGGGGGCACCCCCCATGCCCTCCGGATGTACATGTAGCAGCAGGAGCTGCCACCCCTGCCTGGTGCTCCCTGGAGAAGCCGCTTGTGGCTCTGCCCCATGCCCTACCCTGGTTGTGCAGGGCCTCCCACAGCCCCAGCCCCAATCCCTCCCCCACATCCCTTCCTCCACAGACTTACCTGCTGGAGGGGCGCATGAGCATATGTGCATGCGATCAGCCCCCACAAATAATTTTTTTTTCCTCTGCCTATGCTGATGAGCAAACTTACATCTTCAGAGAGAAGTTAATTCCCAGGGAAAGTTTGAAAAACTATTTTTAAATTAAATGGAAGTTTTTTTATAGTATGGTGCAGTGATGAGGGAAAAGCTTCTATGACACAGTGGCCACATCTATACAGTGGGTGCATCTACGCAAAGTTGTTACTGCGCAGTCATTTAGTACTTGCATAACCAAGTGCAGTAGCATCACGTCATGGTTAGTAACCATGCCCCTCCCTCCCCCGCCCCAGCTACTGCATAGTAGCAATTGCTACTCCAGAGTACCTCATTGCTACCATACAATAGTAGATGTGGCCAGTGTCAAGCCAACTTCACAGATTCTAATAATCTTCCTAGCCCCATATCTTGATGTCGGCGTGGCCCCGTGAGGACAAAGAGAGGAGATCTTCAACCTATTAGTTACAGAGTGACAAGAAATTGCTCTTTGTCTGTGTGCGCTGACTTGTCTTTAAATGATGGTATCTTTTGTTTGTCTCTGTTTTTGTTCAATAAAAAATATTGTGAAAAGAGCAGACAAGCCATTAGAGAGGTCCACCATGTGATGAATGGGTTGTGTGTATATGTATGTGTGTCTACAGGTATGTCCCATACTTAACTGCAGCTGAGATTCCATATGGGATAATTATGGTTCAAAGTTTTTATTGGATAAGCTAGAAAGGAATTTCAGCATTACAAGGAATATGTAGGGTTTATTTTACTTGAAAGTACATTTTGCAGGGATAACATCATTATCAGTCCGCAAATTAATGTCAGTTTGAATCCAAACTTCTTTTTTATGGTTGAGATGAGAAAAAGGTAAGAAAGAGACCCATCACAATCAATTGTGGGTCTTTGATTAATGTTCTAAGCATAGAACAAGATAGGAAGGAAGTCAAAGAAGGAACTGTAAATCTGGTCTTTAATGTGTATTATGAGTCATGTAGAACAGTCTTGGTGCCTCAGTAACTCCAATTGTTGGGTCTTTTCTCACCATTTTTGGAGGAGTTCTTGTGGGTTACAGCATTTAACTTTGCAATGATATTTCATCATTTCATTTGATAAGAATCAATTTGATTCATTTTTCAGGATTTCCATTTATCCCCTGGTAACTTCACCAGTGCCTGCTTCAGCTTAGTACCCTGTTTGTTGAAAGTTGTTTTCAAATCTCCCTAGACTAACACTTCAGCAAGTTTTGGTGCCTTAGGGCCTTTTGGATTTGTGGGCCCCAGGAGCACATGATTACTTGAGCTAAGTACAGACAGTCAAAAGACCCAAGGTTGAATCAATTCAATTTTCACAGGAAAATCTATGCATTAAACTGCATAGATTGAACAGACAAACAAGGGAACAGACATTCACTTTTGACTCTGGAAATGCAGCTACATGCATGCAGTAGCCTATACCAAAAGCTGGGGGTGCTAGAGCACACCTCCCTGCTTGGCTGGAGCAGACAGCTTGGGCCAAGGCTAGCCTGCCCATCCTGTGAAGGGAGGCTTGCAGGGGAGGTGCAAAGTATCCTGGGATGCTGGGAGACTGAGTTAACTTGAATCTGGAAGGGATCTGGGACAGATCAATAAAACAATTTAACCTAAATCAGTGAAGTCTGATGCTACATCCTTCCAGGCTTATCTTAAACTGGTTTTGGCTGTTTTGAAAGCAATTCATGTGCACTGAACTTCTGTTGTGTTACAGATTTAAATTGGTTTGTGATCACTTTTATACTCATTTATGTATAAATTTCTGTCCCTAGCCTTGATACCTCTAAGCCTGAGCACAAGTTTTCTTAACTCATATCTTAATGGTTCTCCACAAAGAACTTTCTTCACAAACTTGTTATGAAAAGCCCTTGCATTTTTCTCTAGAGTGGATTAAAGCTCTTAGACTTTTATTTTTTGGACACAATATAGCAAATTTTATTGTCTTCAAAGGAACTATGTCCAAATAGCTGTCTAACTGGACCAGTGAACTAATTCTTAAAAGATGCATTTATTGTGAGGGATTATTGACTCATACCCAGAGTCAATTTTGAGGCAGCCAGATAAAATTCTTAGCTCACTTTTACAAAGCTTTAGCTTATACTTGACAGAAGTCAAGATATCAGTTGGGAGTTGGACTATCTGGGTTACAGAACATCTTTTCTGAAGTTTAGCCCCTGACAAATTTGGTTTTGTGTTTGGAATTTTGTCTGTTTTCTCTCCACCTTTGCTTTCATATGCATCTTTTCTCCCTTTGTCTCTGTCCAGCTCAACCCATTTTAAACTTCTTCTCAAGGTACCACCAAAAGACAGGTTATTTAATAGAAAATAATTTTTAATTACAGCTAAAAATCTACTAAAAGCCCCGGGATTATAGAATAGCATCTCAAGGTCAGAAGTTGCCAATGGAAGCTTTCGGTAATCTAAGTTTCATGGGATGGATCTACATATACAATTAGTGTGATACAATAAACATGGTTTGTGCTGAAGCTTATTGCTTCAAGGAACATTGTTTGTACGTGCACCCGGAACCACAGTGCATTGAGCCAGGTCAGAGCAGCCCTAGCTGGGAGGGAGTTGAGGGGGTCAACCTTCCAGGCTGGGGCTGCTCTGATTTGGCTCAATATGCTGTGGCGAGGCTGGCTGGGGCATGAGGGTGCTTCAGTGCAGGGCTAGTTGGCAGGTAACCCCCACACTGAAGCATACTCATGCCCTAGCCAGCTCCATCGGTGCCTACATGTGTGTTGCAGCACACTAAATAATTCCACCATAGGTTAGTACTTGTGCTTACAAGTACTAACCTATGGTGGCATTTATTAGTTTACTGTGGTGTAATAGTGTCACAAGTAGAGACACTGAGACTTTACTATGGAGTTAATTAGGTAGCTCCTCAGTAAACTTCTTGTGTAGATTTACTCATTGTGTACTTATATTAGATTTAAAATTGGTGAAAATATTAGAAGTTGTTGGGAAGTGCCATATTTTCTTATGTACCACATTTTGGGAAGGCAGAATGAAGAGAAATTTTCCCAGTCATGGCTGAATGCAAATCTCATGGGGCCTGCGGAAAACCCCACTCTTCAGCATCACTCTGTCCTTGCAGCTAACGGTTTAACCTTTTCACAGTATCTCAGCCAAAGGCAGGCAATTTGGTGGTGGCTGTGAGAGAAGTAGAGCCTTAGCTGCAAGAAAACTGAGTGATGCTGCAGTGGTCTCCACCCTTTGCATGCCCAGCATGGAGCCAGCCCTCAGCAGCCACGTCAGCACCCCTGTACTTCCATTCTAATGTGGGAATCAGCTTCCTCATTTAAAACATGCAACCCAATTTTCGAGGGCTAATATTTGGGTGGGGGGAGGGGAAGGGAAAGAAGGTACATGTGGTATGCTAGTAAATATAACATCTTATCCTTCAGACATTTTATTAGCTAAATATAGTCCATTGTTAAAGTTCTGTTCACTAGATGGGAACCTATAGAAGCAAAAAAAATACTGCAGCTATCTTTGATAAATTGAAAAAATGATCTGAAATAAATAGGATGGAATTCAATAAGGACGTGCGCTAAGTAATGCACTTAAATAGGAACATTTAAATGCAGCAATAGGAAATGGAAAACATCTGGCTAAGCTTCAGTACTATAGGAAAGGACCTGGGGGTTATATTAGATCAAAGCTGAATGAGAGTCAACAGTGTAATATATATATTTTTTTAAAACAACAAAAAAACCAAAAAACTGTAGCATACTGCATTGTATATGTTGTATGCAAGCAGGGCACAGGAATCTATCCGTCTATTCTACCTAGCACTGAATGAGGCCTTGTCTACAGTATTGTGTCAAGTTTTCAGCATTACACTTCAAGAACGATCTAAACAAATTGTAAAGTGTCCAGAGAAGAGCAACAGAATTATTTAAAATCTAGAAACCATGACATATGAGAAAATTATGGAAAAACTAATCTGGAGAAAAGAAGACTAGTAAATTTTCAAATACAAAAAGGGTTGTTAATGTCACAACCCAAAGGGTGCGATTTTTGTTTTTGTGTGCTTCGGCACTGCTAAATTGTTCCCGCTAAATTATCGCTTCCTTGCACGGTGGAGTTTTCTGCTACAAAAGAGAACCCCGGTGCAAGGGAGAATTTCCCACCAATTTGAAGCTTTCTTTGCAAGGTGCATTTCTTTGTTGCAGCACAGAAATGCTCGTTGCAAAGAGTTCCCGCCATTTGTATGCTAATTCGAGTCCCATTATTGGCCAGTTCTAAATTATTCACACGTAGCGGCTAGTGATTGGCTTGCTAGCCGTATAAAAGGCTTGAGTGGTTTCCGCCCAAGTTGGAGGACTCCACGAACAAGGGAGGAGGAGACTTCACGCTGTGTGAAGATCTCTAAGCGCTGTGGATCCTTACGGACCCAGTGCATTTAAAGCAGGCAACAGAGGTCTGATCAACCTCTAGCCTCTCCCCGTCGCCGAGCGCAGTCCAGACGTATCCCTTCCCGCGCGCAAAAGAACCGGACCCACGGAGCCTAGCAAACTTCGTGTGGAGCAGAAGGACCCACGGAGCCTAGCAAACTTCGTGTGAATCCTTGACCGATCTCAGAGCTCTTCTACCCGGGTTTGAGTCCTGCAGGTTTATTTTCCCGTCGCCGAAACCCATTGCAACGTACCCTCGTATTTTATATCTTCCCGTCGCCGGAACCCTTTGCGACGTACCCTCGTGCCCTGCAGGTTCGAGTTTTGTTTTGTTGTCTGTCTGTAACTGCAACTCGAGCAAGTTTTCCAGCCTACACCACTGCCATCTCGGTGTAAGTAAACAATCTTTTAAACTACCGCTACGCGTTTGTGCCTAATTCCAGCTCGACGGCCTTCCCTCTCCGACCCGGCGTGCCCGGGCTGCTGGCCACAGCCCGCGTGCAGCACGGAAAAGGGCTCGGGTCGCTCCCGGCCCGCACAGTTAAAAAGGAAAAAAAAAATAAGAATGGTGATCATTCGTTTTGTGTCATTAGAGTATGTGCCAATCAGAAATGGGTTTAAATTACAACAAGGAAGATTTAGATTAGATATTAGAAATAATTTTCCAGCTATGACAATCATTAAGCACTGGAACAGATTACTTAGGCTGTGTAATCTCAGTAATCTGAAATTCTTAAAAGCCTGTTAGGCAAACAGGTATCTGGGATAACACAGACATGGGTTATCCTGGCTTGAACAAGTGTTTGGACAAAATGGGTGCATCTACATGTGTCCCCCATGGCACAGTTGTTACTGCACTGTCATTTAGTACTTGTTTTAGGAAGTACTAAATGACAGCGTAGTAACAGCCGTTACTGAGCAATCCCATTGGCATATGGTTATTTTTAGCAGCTACGTCACCGTAGCAACACGCTATAGCGAGGTAGCTTGTCGCTACAGTGATGTAGCATCAGTGTCATAGTTTGTGCCCACCGGTGCTATGTCGCTGTAGCAATGAACTACGTTGCTGTTGCTCATTGCTACAGTGACATAGTGTCATGTGTAAACGTGCCCGATGATCTCTTGAGGTCCCTTCCAGGCTTGTTTCTTTATGATTCTGTTATGCAGGAAAGGTTACGTTGTGCAGGATGGTAGAGAGTTTCTGCTGTTCATGTGTTTATGTTCATATACACTTGAGCAATGTTTTTTATGATATGTCTTCAGAAAACAGTTATGGGAGCCTTGCAAAATGTTGCTGTTTCAGCTGTCTTTGTTGTTCAAGTAAAATGCATATATTTTGTACTATTAATATTAATATCGGTATTCATGCTATAAAGCAAGTAAGTAAAATAACAATTTTGGCCAGGGTTTGAATTACACTTTGACTCTTGGGAGAGGTAAAGGGGTCTGGAAAAAAATTTGGCTGGGGTTAGGGCTGTGCACACGAGCCCCACCAGTACTGCAGGGCTGGGACCAGCGGTGGTGGCAGCTGGAAGAAGCCGCTGCTGCTGCCACCTGGGCAACTTAGAAAGGCGCAAGGCAGGCTGGGGACTGTGCACAGTGGTGCATGGGCTCCAAGCTGTTGTGCAGGGAGGGCCCCTTCCCCACATGCTTGACAGCAAACCTGGACATGGACCAAAAGTACTTCTGGTCCACTTCCAGGTTCGCCAGGGAGTGCGCTGGGCCCTCCCCCCCATGCCTCCCTGGCTCAGTGATTGGCCGTGGGGGGGATGAACCCAGAAGTGGACCAGAAGTGCTTCTGGTCCACTTCCGGGTCTGCTGCCGAGCACACTGGGGGCCCCCCCCCCACACACACACTTCTGTGGGATGCTCCATCTGCCCTGGCATTACAGCATTCATGAGCCACCCGGTACCTTGAGGTATGTAGAAAAAACATTTAAAGCTGTGTCTGTCTGAATCACCGAATCTTTCTGAATCTCTCCAAATTGATTCAGAGGGTTCCGATTAGATTTGGAAAGATTAAAGGGTCTCCTGATATGATTCGGAGATTCAGCCACCAATTTGGGCTGAATTTCCACCAAATCAAATCAGGGATCAAAGCTTCGCACAGCCCTAGGGAATGGGTATTTACTTTGATTTCACAGTGTTGAAGTTTTTTGACAATTTGGCAAGGCTGAATTCTAAATTCTCATGTCTGCTTTGTTTTCTTTTCTTATACCTTTCTTTATAAAGGATTCTTAGTACTAAAAGTAAGATAGTAGGATGGGTACCCTTCTTTGTTTGGGCTGGGGCAGTTTCTTAAACATGAACAAATCACTTCGAGTGATAAAGTGCATAACAGAATGCAGGCATTGCATGATCCCGTACAACTACTGGAAAAAGCATATGAAAATCTGGGGTTTCTAGCAAAGCTAATTGAATATAAGAGGCATAATTACAACACTTTTATTCACACAGTCTATTGATTGTATAGATTCTGAGGAAGTGCATTTATTTCTGTGTATTTTCAGTCCAGGGTATACAATTCCTATTTTTAGTAGCCATGCAGTATTCTTAATCAGAGATTTGACTATCCAGTGAGTCAGAAGGTCTGACTGGCCAGAGATATATGAGTCAGACAGGCAGGAATAGTCTGTTCTTCTTCAAGACACCAAGAGAAATAGATTTAAAGAGGAGGTTCATACTTAGTGAGCAATACAAATGAAAACATAATGTATAAATAGAAATCCTTTTACCCTTCAAGTCAGATTCGTTTCCCAAGAAACTCTTGTCCCAAAATTGTAACGTACTTCAATATTTGTATACCAAAAAAAGCCAACTTTTCACCCATCTCTTTCTTTTTAAATTGACTGACTGTCAGTTAGTTAATGAATTTCTGGGTCATATAATCCTCTCACTGTGACATAACTATTCCCACAGTAAGACACAGAATATGCACGAAGCAAGTAGAAGAGATGGGGGTCAAAGAGGAGAATTTCATAACCATTTAAATTTATCCTCAGATATTAGCTCTTTGGGAAGGGCAAATTCCAGTTAAGTAGCAAAGACAAAGTACCTTAAGTGTTCCTGAAGCTTTACCATTAGACACTGATGCATAATCCTCCCTGGCAGATATGTGTTTGTTAAAAAGAGAGAGAGAGAGAGAGAGAAAGAAAATGATACTAGCTGCATACACATCAGATTGATACTGTGGCTTCAAAATGGTAATACATGAAAAGAGGAATGATACAGATAATTAAATTACTGCTTAGTCACAAGCTGTTGAAACTTTCTTCGGGGCATACAGAAATGTCCATTAAACTAGACTGTTCAGAGGATTGTGAACTGTGAAGACCTGTGCTTAACAGTTTAACACAAGATATGTGCATACATTAGATCTGCTACTAATGGGATACCAGTTTATTGGATTCAATAGGCGGTTCAATAGATTGGTAATGAAACATAGATCCTTTCATTCAAGGTCACTAGTTCAAAGCCATCCAAATCAGCTGGAATTTATCATATTACAATTACCTAATGAACATGCAAACCAAATTGGTAATGTCAGTTTCAGGACACAAATTATGAACACAAATAATTGTCCCTTTTTGGCAGCTCTAACAAAAAATTCCAGGGTAGATTTGGCTATGCAGAGTAAATAACACATCTCCCAGTTCTGTGAATGGAGAAAGGACTTAAAACTTTTGGACTGATAACCTTACAACCCGTTATCAGAATTAAGTTCACTAACCAGTGCAAAAGAACATACTAAATTCTAGACTATTCTAATATTATAAAAGCCTTTGTCTCTGTCTGTCTCTCTGTCTGTCTGTCCATAATGCTTTATTTGCACTCTGATTGGCTGTCTCAGCAGTCAGTCAGTGCTCCAAGTGTGTTTGGACTGCACCTGGTGGCAGTGGTGTGGCGGGAGTGCTGCCATGACAGCAGGGACACAGGGGATCAGGGAGGGCGGAGGCCAGTGCAGCTCCGTGGAGAAGGTGGAAGCAGTGGCAGAGCAAGGTGGTGGGGAACAGTGTTGGACCCGCGGCGGTGGCGCAAGGGAGGGGGGGAAACATATCTTCGCCCACCGCGGCATGGGGGGAAGAGCAGGCCCAAATGCCACCATGACAGCAGGGACACAGGGGAAGGAGCAGGGGGCAATGGTGGTGGTGATGGAACAGACAGAGTGGGGGACAAGGCTAGCAGCAATGGCCTTACCCCCCGCCCCCTGCTCCCTGGATACAGCGGTAGCACGGGGTGCTGGCGCTCCATCTGTGCCTCTCCGTCATTCATGGGGAGGGGAGGCCGGTGGACACAGGCTGGGTGGATTCATAGATTCATAGATGTTAGGGTCGGAAGGGACCTCAATAGATCATCGAGTCCGACCCCCTGCATAAGCAGGAAAG
>NW_005841929.1:1866792-1867029 GCF_000455745.1 Alligator sinensis | reverse complement strand
AACCCGTGCTGGTTTCCCCTCAGCATAATTTGTCCTGCCGGGCTCTCACAAATGTGAGCCTTGATAATTTTTTCAAAGACTTTGCCAAGGATGGAGGTGAGACTGACTGGCCTATAGTTGCCTGGGTCCTCCTTCCTCCCCTTCTTGAAAATGGGTGTGGGGAAACAGGCACGGCCCCAAAACGGTGGTGGGGAGGTTTGGGGGGGAGGGGCACTGGGCCCAGACCAGCCCGGCCCC
>NW_005841929.1:1848344-1866726 GCF_000455745.1 Alligator sinensis | reverse complement strand
GGGGGGGGGGCCTCTGGGCCTGGCCCCAAAATGGCAGCGGGTAGGGAAGACACGCCCAGTCCTGAAACGATGGCAGGGGGGTGGGCCCAGCCCCAAGGAGGACCCAGTCCCGAAGGTATGGGGGGAGGGGTGGTTGGATGCAGGCCTCTGTCCCCGCCCATCATTCTTGATGGGCAGTTGGCTAATATATTTAGAATGCATTTCATGACATTTGTTGAGTTCTAAAAGGCCTTTTTGCAGGGCATCTCTACTTTTAAATCCAGCAGCCTCCATCCCATGTTATTGGAAACACATTGCAAATGAGGCCTTATCACCTGTTCCAGGTACCAGTCTTACTGGGTTTTTGTGTTCTTGAGCTGTCTCCAGTGTCCAGCTCCTTTTCTGCCCTGTACTCAATAAAAAGGTATTGTTATAAAGGTATTCTTAGTGCCTTTGACAGTGCATGTACGTCCATACTGAAAGACTGGCTAACTAAAAGCTTTCTGTGTTGCAAAGAACATTCAGCAGATCAGAGTTTTGTGCCTTGCAAGTATCAAGATGTTGACAGAAGTCTCCAAATCTAATATGACATGGCTCATTGGGAATTCCCAGCTAAAGAAGATGAATCAAAGCCAGTGTTTGCAGCAGGATCATAATGAGCACAATAAGTCCAGTAACTTACATTGTCTAACAGCTGCTGATGGAGATTGATATTATTCATAAAAATAGGTGGGAGGCACTTCTGGGCTTCTTGATTTGCACATACTCATACATATTTTGTGAAAAGTGTTTTTTCCGGTGGCAGTTGCATCAGCTCTTTGAATCAAGAAACAACAGTCTCTTACCAATGATCAATATATACTCTATGAAATTTAATAAAAACAAATTAACTTTGTATAAATGACTGGAGAATTCTTCAAGTGCTTCAGTTTGTCATCTTGCCACAGATGTGTCATTTAAGTGAAATATAAGCAGAATACTAAAACTTACCTTGGGTTGTTACACTGAGTCCAGTCACCTCCTTATTTTGTTTGACACTTAATCATCTTATGTCTAAAAGTGCATTTTCAAAATTATTGTCTTCATGTGGCTTTCCTATCGATATTCTACAGGAAGTCTGTTGAGCAAGTCTCATGCCAGGGTTAATTAAATCAGAATAATGCCCATGTCAATAGCCAGCCTCAAGCAAGAACAATCAGTAAAACTGGGTAAATTGTGAGCAGAAGTATTCACAGCCATTTCTGCAGATTCTGAATTTGACTTTGCCTTGGCCACATTCATATCTACATCACTTTTATAACAAAACATTAACATTTGTAAAAACAAATTTTTGTTCATTTTGTTCATAAGAACATTTGCAAAATTAATTTAGGACCCCAAACCAAGGTTGATGTAATGAATCTGACAATTTTAGGCATAAGCAAAAATAATAATATTAATTTGTTATAAATGTTAGGCCAGGTAATCTGGGAATAGATACAACAGTATATGACTTGGGGAATAAATCTGAATGGCTCCATTCATTTCCGTCCTGAATTCCATATTGAATACTGAAATAGATACTTACTATATACAGATCACAAGTAATCCATAGGCTGAAATTTATTTGCATGAATTAATCAAACAATTTCAGATAACAAATAAATGCTGTTATTGTTCCTGAACCATGCAGAAATATAATATTATAATATTAGAAATATATTTATTGCACATTTAGTATTGTAAACATTGTATTCTATGAACACAATATTTGTGTTCCTTGAACAAGGACTAAATTTATTAAATAAATTGACTATAATTTTAGCACCTAGTAATGCATATTTGCAGGGCAATCAGATAGATTGCAAAACTTCATTTAAGAAATATGATGTCTTCAGCAAGGACTATGCTATTCAGTTCAGGCAAAATAAGAATTATGCTGAACCCTTTCCCAAACTAATTTGAATCACATTAGACCATCTCATGCTTTTTGAATCCCTTCACCAAACTGTGTTTAGTGCCTGCAATATAGTCTTAGGAGACAAGGGCTCGTGCATTGCTTCCCATCTCCAGTGGCAGAAGCAAGAAAATAGGAACACTTTATCCTCTCTATTCAAATAAAAGGCAGCTACTTTCTTTGACTCTAGCCATAGTCTTTGATATCTCTGAAAATTGAACCTGTAGTCCAGGACAAAGTGTTTTAGAAGGCTGTGCTGAACTGTGAATTTAGAGTCCTGAGAAAGCTCTAGAACAGGGGCAGGCAATTATTTTGGGTGGAGGGCAGCTTACTAAGTTTTGTCAAGCCTTCGAGGGCCATATGACAGCAGCCAGGGGCAGATAAATATTAATTTCCTTAATTTTTCAGGGGCCCCACAGGCCAGATAGAATGGCCTAGCAGGCCACATCTGGCCCATGGGCTGCAATTTGCCCACCCCTGCTCTAGAATGGTAGCATAATTTGAATAACTCTTGCAAGTGTACATATGGAGTTTCTTACCTACAACAGAAGAATGAGAAAAAGACAAGCTTCTGTCTCACCCTGAACTGGCATTTGCTGATGCTGACCCAGACGGGAGGGAATTGTGACAGTACACATGAGAACCCAGAATTAATGGAGCAACTGTGCACAGACTGTCTAGGCAATGAAAGATTATCCATGGGTTGTGAGAAAGTGGAACCTCTGGAAGGTCAGATTCATATATACATATCAGGATCTTTTACTATCAGAATCAGACATTTTTGGCAGTTTGACCATCTGTTATTTTTCATCAGCTACTTATATATCTGAGATCAAATGACACTCATACATACACAGTGGACATGTCTAATACTGTGGGGTGGATTTACTCTAGAGTACTTTACTCTAAAGTAAACCCACCCTGGGTGAGTGTCCACATGTGCAGGGATTCAGGAGCAGATTTACTTCTCCTGACAAGTCTGCTTCTACCTCCTCTGGCCCTGCAGAGCAGAGGCTGGGAGTCCCATGCTGCCAGGCCAGGGGGACATTGTCGCCAGCCAGGCTTTGATGGTGGAGCCTGCCCCGGAAGCAGGCAGCTCCCAGGAGCAGGGAGCAATCTCCCGCCCCCTGCTGCCTGGCTGACCAGGAGCAAATTTGCTCCCAGTCAGCTATCTACACGTGCCTTACTGTGCAGTAATTGCTCAGCAGTTAACTTGCTACTTGCATTTGCAGGTAGCAAATTAACTACTCAGTAGACCAAATTACTGTGCAGTAAGGGTCTGCACATATAGATGCAGATGCTTACTATGCAGTAATTTGCTCTACTGCACATTAAAGCATCTTGTGTAGTCACACCCAGTATTCAGTGACATGAAGCTAAAGGGCTTTGAAAATAAAGGAAAAATTTTCAGTGACTTTAGTAAACTTTCAGTGAGGTCTGTTTTTGTTTTGTTTGGGGGTTTTTTGCTTTATAAAAATATATGCAACAAAAAAATCACCCCAAGGGGCTGTACATCTCCAGAATTCTTTCTTATAGTACTCCAAAATTCATTCTTACACTACTTCAGAAATGGTTATAACATCTACTTCTACCATATAATTAAAAGAGCTGCTATGTTACAAAGTTAAGTAATGCAGTAGATTAACATACCATTCATTCATTACTAGAGAACTTGCATTCAAGTTCTGTTCTTAGTCACAACTAACCAAGTTTAGTGGTCCTCCTCTTGTCTCCATTTATTCTGATAAGAAGCCCAAAGGAAGCAATTTCATGTAATTAATCATTATTGGTAGTCTCTGACATGTTCAGGATGGAAACAGCTGGAGTATTACTGGTCAATGGCATTAGCAGAGCTGTGTGGAACCTGGACTAAAAGAGTAGGAATGTTGCAGGTGAGGTTTGTGGTGCATTGGCAGTGTTCTGTCAGAGGGTTGGATCAGCCATGGAACAGATTCAGACATTTCTGACACAGACAGAAATACAGCTTCCTGATCTAATTCATGGCACTTCACAGAAAATGCCATGAGTTAGACCAATCCTTCTGACCCAACAGACATTACCTGTTGGCTCCAATTTGGAGCCAATCCAGCAAGAGAGGCTGTGTGTGGGCAGCCTCTTCCCCCAACCATACCTTCCCTCTCCCAGCTCCAGTGCTGTCTCAGGATAGGAGGAGAGGAACCTCAGGCTGGTGTTTGCCCAGCCTACACTGGAATGGTGCAGGAGCCAGCTTGAGAGGCCCAACCTACCTTCCCCCACTCCAGTGCAGGCTGGGCAAACACAGACTGAGCTCCTTCCTCTCACTTTTTCCCCTCTCCCATCTTGAGACAACACTGAGGATGGGGATGGGCTGCAGCAACCCAGCTGCCAGAGCAGACACAAGTTAATAAAGGTGCTCTGCTTTGGAGTGCCTTCATTTGAACCCTCATACAATGAGGGTTAATTAGTTGTGCAATTGGAGTGTTCTGCAGCCATGCCCTTCTGTTAGGGCACAGCTGTAGAGCACTTTCAAGGGACCAATCACATGACAAATGTCAGGTGCAGACAGAAGTGACAATTTTTGCCAGATCTGGCTACAGAAAATGGTCTTATAGCTGTGACCAAACACAACTGCATGGCTGAAAACCACTTCAAAAATGGCTGATTGGGTGAAAATATGAACTCTCATTGCATGAGGGTTTAGATAAAGGCATTTCAAAACATAGCATCTTCTGTAACTTGTATTGGCCTGCCTGCTAGCCTCTGAGCTGTTTTCAGAACAGGAAGGCAAAAAGCGAGCAGAGGGAGTTCAGTCTGGGGGGGTTTCAGCCCCTGCTGGAGGATGGGGTGGGTGAATTGGAATTCCTCGAAAGTAGGAGGACTCCAATTCACCCACGCCACCCTCAGCACCAGCTGGGAAACCCCTAGAATGAGCTCCCTCTGTTCCCTTTCCCCCCTCCTATTCTGCAAATGGATAGGCCTGGAAGAGGAGGGGCCATTGCTATGGGACACCAGCTGCAGCCTGATAGCCAGCAGCTGGATTCCCCTCCTCTCCTGCAGCCAAGAGTGAACTTCTGTTTGGTCTGGGGGATCATTGCAACTCAGAACACTTCCTGCAAAATAAAGCATAAGTAAAGGAAAACTCTATAGATCAGGTTAGAGGAGAAAAGCATGATAGGACTGTAAGAATAACCCTTTGTTTTACTAGTTGCTCTGCTGTTCATAATGAACATGAATACAAGCAACATTCTTCACAGAATCTCCAAGCCAGACAAAGCTACCCTTTTTGACCTCAAAGCGGTATGGCTGCCTCTGCTGGTATAGCCAAAAGAAATAATGGAACCATTTGGATTCAGCCAGTAATTTCTGCTCAGAATATATTTGAATAGTAATCATGATAATGGGACCTAACGAATCAGTAAAGGGAAGACTATCTAATAGATTATTTTCAAATATTAAACAAGTAGAACAATTCTTCCTATTAAATATTATCTATTACATTTCTCCCCTTCAGTCCATCAAGCAATACTTTTTGACAGTCTGTATCTTGGAGATAATTGTTAAGTTTTATTCAAATTGCATCACTAACCCTGTAATGCTATGTTTAATCATAACTATCCAGAATGATTCTGTAGGAGGAGTAGGTTTCCATTTAAGACAACATTTCTAGGCCTCTTTACCCCAATAATGGAATAATAATTTTGCCAATAATGCTTAATTAGCATCAAGTCTTAGCAGAAAAGTTGGCAATTTGAAATGGCAGATTACTAAAAGTTTTTTCTAGAGTCACACTTTACTGGATATGCTGTATTGGTCATCTTCAGAGACTGAAGGTTAAACTTTCAGGAAAAACATCTCTTGGAAATATCATTAGTTCTAATTATAAAACTGCTTTCATATTTTTACAGTAAAGTTTATTTTGCCTCCCATACTAAAGAAGTGGAAGATCTTAGATCTTGCCATTTTGCCTATTAACATTATTTTTTTTCCCCAAACTGTAATGTTAGAAAGAGGAAGAAATCACTCTAGACTGGGGTGGGCAAAATGCAGCCCGCAGGCCAGATGTGGCCCACCAGGCCTTTCTATCCAGCCTGCAGGGCCCCTAAAAATTTAGAAAATGAATATTTATCTGCCCCTGGCTACCTGTCATGGAGCTCTCAATGGTTTGCCAAAACTCAGTAAGTGGCCCTTTGCCTGAAATAATTGCCCACCCCTGCTCTAGACTTTCCTTATTTTCTGTCTGCCAAGAAGTCATTATTTTATTTTGAAGTTACTCCAAATTTTCAGAAGTATAAATAAAATTAGAATCAAGCCCATATGTTTAAAGGTGCAAAAGATGTTAACATTTATGGGCCTGATTCAGATCTTATCTACATGCTAAATAGCACAGGAACTGTAATGAAGCCACTCATCTGAAATAAATGTAAATGAGATTAGAATCAGGTGAAATAGGTAGTCTGTTCCTACTGGATACAAATCTAGTTTGAGCTACTTGATGATTGGGCTAATAACCAAGAACAGATAACTAAAGGCAGTCCTTGGACTTACGACCCAATTGGTTCCTGAAAACCACGTCTTAAGTCAAAATGTAACTCAGAACTGATTTTCCCATAGGAAACAATGTTATAAATGGGGGATTGGTTCCTGAACCAAGGACCAATATCCTATTTTCACCAAAAATAACCCAGAATTTTGTACTCAATCAATTATAGATGAGTAATATAGCTACATTAATGTATCTATATTGTAAATAGCAATCATATTGATTTGGAAGGTGACTTTGCTGGAGGTGACTTTGAGGTGACTTTGCTGGACTTTTTGAAGGGCTGGCCGGAGTCTTTTCAGGAGTCTTGGCTGCAGGTTTTTCTGGAGTCTTGCCTGCTTTCTTAAAAAAAGTGACCAAGGAAGTTTGGACAGCTGTCCTCCAGGGTGATGGGTGACACAGCAAACTTGTTTGCTGGCATGACGTGGCATCGGATCAAGGGTTGTAAAGTCAAAACTGACGTCAGAAAATTGAAACAGGGTGTCAATTTATAAATGTTGTAAGTGCGAAATGCTGTATCTTGAAACGTTGTAAGTCCAGGACTTGCTGTATTTAAATGATAGGCAGTGGTTGTGGAATAAGGATGGGCATGGACTGTTAGTAATTTGTTTTTACATTTTATAAAGGTGCTTAGATAATAGGTTGCTAAGAACAATACCAATCCGTGACTAAATTTAATTCAACTGCTAAGCAACCCTAAGCTATAAGCAACAGAGAGAGACATGAAACTAACTAAATTTCTACATCCAGGGCAAAGAAATAGACAGCATAGTTTAAAATTGGTGGGAGGTGTGCCTATTAGAAAGGTATGTGAGAATTTGTAAGTGAGATGTTGGGATTGGTTCTTGTTATACCAGTTTATTTAATGACACCTTCTGTGAAATGAGTAAAAGTTGTTTCCTTGTGTGATTTTTTTTTTTTAATGTTCCCTATATGGCAAACACAGTACAAATTTAGCTATGAAATTGTTAATTTCAGCCTTCATAAATACTAGTGTTAAACCCTCTCTAGGGTATTAAATGATGTATCTGAATCTATTCAAGTCAGCAGGTCCTGATGAACTTTATCCCTCGGTTCTGAAAGAACTGGCAGAGGATATCTCAGAGCCCTTGCCAGTGATCATGAAGTCATGGGAGATGAACAAGGTACCAGAGGACTGGAACAGGGCCAATGTAGTGTCCCACTTTTTAAAAGGCAAAAAGGAGGACCTGGGGAGCTACAGACTGGTTAGCCTCACCGTAATACCCAGGAAGTTACTGGAACAAATGCATTCTGAGGAAGGCCGTTTGCAAGCATCTGGAGGAGGAATGGCTTATCATGCAACCAACATGGAATTACCAAAAACAAATCATGTCAAACAAACTTGATCTCCTCCTTTGACAGAGTAACTACTCGGGTGGTTGAAGGGAATACTGTGGACCGGGTGTATCTGGACTTCAGCAAAGCTTGTGACAAGGTCCGCATGACCCTCACAAACAAATTGGAGAAATGCAGGCTGGACAAAGCTACTACAAGATGGATAGATACTACAAGCTCAATAGCCACAAGGAAAGGGTAATCATTAATGGATCCATGTCAGAATGACAGTTGGTGTCAATTGGAGTCCCACAAGGGTCTGTCCTGAGCCCAGTGCTGTTCAGTGTGATTATTAAGAATTTGGATGCTGACATAGAAAGGTTCTTGAGCAAATATGTAGAAAACATGAAACTGGGAAGGATTGTGAACACTTTGGAGGATGGGAGCACAATTAAGAAGGCTTGCAACATACTAGAAAGCTGGGATGAAGTTAAGAGGATGAAGTTCAATGCTGATAAATGCAAGGTTTTATACCTCAGGAAGAATAATTAAAAATGGGTGACTTACAGCTGGATAGCAGCATTGTAGAAAAGAATCTGGGAGTCCTGGTAGATCACAGACTCTGTATGAGTCTGCAGTGTGATGCAGCCACCCAAAAGGAAAATACAGTTTTGGGATGCATTAATAGAAGTATCAGGTGATAGGGCCTCTCTACTTGGCATTGTTTAGGCCTCCTCTGGAGTACTGTGTGCAGTTCTAGGCCCCACGTATGAAACAGGATGTGAAGAAATTAGGGTCCAGAGGTGGGCAACAAAGAGGATAAAGCACTTGGAAAGCAAGCCATTCAAGGAGAGGCTGAAGGAATCAGGCACGTTCAGCTTGTGAAAAAGGCGTTTAAGGGGACAGGATAGCAGCCTTGAAATACTTGAAGAGCTGCCATAAAGAAAAGGGAGAACAGCTTTTCTCTCTTGTTGCAGAGAATAGGATGTGGACCAGTAGCTTGAAGTTGCAGAAAAGTCGTTTGGGTATCAGGAAAAACTTCTTCCCTGTTAGAACAGTGAGGCAGTGGAATAAATTGCCTAGGGAAGTTGTGGATTCTCCATCACTGGAGATGTTTGAAAAGAGTTTGGACAGCCACTTGTGGGCTTTGTCACATGGGACTGTGAAGGAATTCCAGCCCCCCACCCTTTCCCCCTTTCTGCTACATGTGTCAGGTTTTTTTAAGCCTTTCTCAGAGGCATTGGGTGTTGACTGCAGCCATGGCTGGGGATTTTGACTGGGATATGCTGGTGCTCCTGCTGGCTTATTAAGCTGGAGGTTCCTGGCTGGAGGGTCTTGCCCCTGCTCAGGGTCAGATCGATTGCCATATTTGGGGTCAGAAAGGAATTTTTCTCCATGATAGTTTGGTATGGACTATGGGGGGTTTTGCCTTCCTCTGTAGCAGGGGGTGTGGCCTTCTACCTGAGATCTCTTGAGCATATATTAACAAACTTCTAACACAAGGAGGATGTTGCCTACCATAGTCCCCCTGCTTTACCTGTGGCAGGTTAGGGTGTTATATTTTGTGTTGTGTCAGGCTTGACAGTAGTTTCACTAAGAGATTATAGATTTATTTAGGATGGTCTGGATAGGGATTATCCTCTCTTGGGGAAGGGGGCTAGATTAGATGACCTATGGAGGCCCCTTCCAGCTCTACTTCTCTATGATTCTATGAAAATAACTTCATTGCAAACTTCTTAGGAGAACTTGACAAATTGTTCTGATTCCAGAAGAATGAGCCATTTCTGCTTCAGTTTTATGAAGGGTTTGATTAAAAAATCTGAGGAATGCTAGCATGTGGTCATTTCATATTTGGAGGAAAAAATATCCACGTGTTTTACCTACCAATCATGATGTATTTCAGAGCCCACTGTATATAGCAAGAAGTTACATGGGCAAAGCACAAACCCATTCATCCCTGCAGTGTCCTGGAGGATGGGACACAAATCCCCTTATCTACATAGTGTGCATTTGGAAAAGAATTGGTGTCATATGGATAAGACTTGCTTACATTTAAATAGGTGTTTTAAATGCATAAACTCACCATATTTCGATAAAGTTTGTAAAGCCTTTTCACTGGGAAATATACAGGGCTGATCCACAGTCCCTTTAGGATATCTCAGCTTTAGGGTGAAGTTACACATTATACTTAGGCCATACTGAATCTGTGGAATGTTAAGCCTGGTTAAAGTTAGAACATGCTGTGAGCAGTCACATGTGAAGTGTTAATTCTTTTTTTTTTTGCCTGCACAATTCTGTGTTGCCACTAAAGTGTTATCGAGCAAGGGCATGGCTAGAAACCAGGACACCTAAGCTATTTCCTGTTCTGGGTGGGGGAGAGCTGGGAGCGGTGCATTCTTCAAATTGTTCAGATGAACTTCAGATTGTTCATTTTATCTCTGTGGAGCAGACTGAAGTTACCCTAACATAAGCTAGGTAGCATGGCCCAGAGTTTACCCTATCTTGAAGTGATATAACTTTGAGATGCTCAGAGAGCACTTAGCACGAGTTAAAGAGCTTTAATATGTGGACACTTACATTTTAAGTGTTCTTAGTGTGGTCTAAGTGTAATTTGTAAATTCACCCTATTAGTCCCTCCAGCACTAGGACTTGCTTTTGACAAAGGAGACAGGTGCAATGTTGAGTTGTTCAGGCTGTTGCTTCTTGGAACACTGTAAAACAAAGTATTTGGAAATAATTCTTCAGTTCAGCGTTGTGCTTCCTCTATATTTTCCTTTATTTTCTCAGTTCTATATTTAGTCTTTTTTCAGACAAAACACTCATTCAAATAAAAGCATTACTAAAGACATTGGGGTTTGGGCCTGCATTCATTCTCCACTTTGTTTACAAATAAGGCTATTTTCATTAAACAGACTCTCAATTTCTTAAGACTCCGTTTATTCTTGTTTCTTCTGCCATATTTCAGTTTGCCTCACAATTAGATTCTTTAGACATCATCCTGATGTCACAGAGGATCATGATTATGGTGAGGATGAACAGGATCAATGGAACTGGAGTAAAACTGACATTGTTTAAAACTAATGAGCTAGAAATAGATCTCAGTTGCATTCATATCAGTCTGGAATAACTCCACTGAAATCAGTGGAGTTATATCAGATTCACACTGGTATGAGTAGTTACTCAATGCTTTTAATTTTAAGATCTGAGCAATTTTAACTGGTTAAAATTAGAAGAAATTAAGAAGCAGAAAATAGCACGGTCAGATACTATGCAACTTAATCTGCCCATTGCATCTTTTTCATGTTGTGTATCACCTGGTATGTAAGATGCCTGGACTTTACCCGGTAGTCCTGACTAGAGGACATTGTTTTTCCAGGGAGAGGAGGTTAATATCTTACTTAGCTCTGCATACTGTGAACCTACGTCATAATAGCAAAAAAGTTTCACAGAACCCTTCTATTAAATGATAAAGAGGAAAACAGTGGTTGTAAGCCTTTAAAAACTGTTCCCTATCTCCCTGTCCCCTTGACAAATCACACCTACAAGTTTCAGTTTAATTCTAAGAACTTACTTGAAGAGTGACAGGGATCAGCCAACAGATTCAGGATTTTTTTCATTAGGACAAAGGATTGACTTATGTCTCCTGTGGAGTTCCCTATTGATGGTCTACCTCACTTAAGACGGAAAGCCTGAACACTTAATTTTTATTCTTGTTTTAAATGGCTAAGAAGAAAATGATTATGCTCAACTCTGAAGGCAAAGGCATGTATCTAGTCCTAACTGTTTCTTTTTCATGCCTCAACTCTAAACTGTTGTGTAGGATAGCCTCATTTTTCCAAAATCCTTTATCTTGCTTATTGGCTCTAATGGTGCTAGATTTATGTTAGCATTTGCCACAAGTTGCCATAAAATGGCCTCTCAACACCTGTAGGTCCTGCAGACCTTAAATGCAATTAAGAGTACTTAGTAACTCTGCAAATCAGGCCATTTTCAGTTACCTAAGTGTTGATTTTTTTTCAAATGTGTCCATGTTTGAAATTGTAATGATAGAACAAGGAAAGATCAGTTTCAAGGATCATAATTATACCACTAAATTGTGCAACCCCTTTACCAATAAACTCCCTGAAATAAGGCTACCAAAAGATATATACTAGAGAACAATGTCAATTTGTTGTCTAAAAAAGCCAAGCTCACTATAATCTATTGCTGTGCTAATTTAACAACAATAAAATGCTGTTCAACTGGGTTCTCCAAAAGGTATTATTCTAAGATCAATCTCTCCTTTAAATAAGTCTGAAAAAGGCCTTCCCAGGATCTTTTCTTCAAGACTGAGCACCTACCTGTATTTTGCTATGAAAACCCAGAGACAAACCAGACTGCACAACAAAGATATTACAGGAATAAATGGTTAGGCAATGAAAACTAGATATTAAAAGCATATAAGGGGTGTGCATCAGGAACTGGGAGAACGTCAGTTCACCAGGGCAACCCAAAGGAAGACAAGGTCTAATGGTCACAAACTGCTGGAAGACCATTTTAGACTGGACATTAGGAAAAACCTCTTTACTGTTCCAGTCTCCAGAGTCTGGAATAAACTCCCCCCAGACGTGGTGCAAGCAGCTACTCTGGATACCTTTAAGAAACACTTGGATGCTTATTTGGGCTGTGTGAAGCTTTGGTCCCTGATTTGATTTGGCAGAGATATGGCCTGATTCAGTGGCTGAATATCCGAATTGAATCAGGAGACCCTTTAATCTCTCTGAATCAAATCAGAACCCTCCAAATTGATTCAGAAAGATTCGGCGATTTGGATATAGACACAGCTTTAAATGTTTTTTCTACATACCTCAAGGTAGCATGTGGCTCATCAATGTTGTGATGCTGGGGCATATGGAGCACCCCACAGGATGGCAGCAGACCCAGAAGTAGACCACTTCCGGGTCCACCGGGGAACATGCCAGGGGGCCCCTCCGTGCCTCCCTGGCTCAGCAACTGGTGCCTCCTGGGTCTGAGGAGGCATCTGGGATCCCCCTGCAGCCAATCACTGAGCCGGGGACAGCGGGTGGGGGGCCTCCTGCATGTTTGGCAGCAGGCCTGGAAGTACTTCTGGTCCACTTCCAGGTTTGCCACCAAGCGTGCAGGGGCCCCCCTCACACTCCTGTGAGATGTTCCATCCACCCCAGCATCACAGCATTCACGAGCTGCGTCTGGTACCTCGAGGTATGTAGAAAAAATGTGTAAACCTATGTGTATGTCTGAATCGCTGATTCTCTGAATCAGCATTGATTCTTCTGATTCGAATTTGGCCAAATTGAATCAGGGACGGTGATCCGAATAAACTAATAGAATCACTGTCCCCGATTCAGGCCAAATCCAAATCAAATACGGCCCATTTCACACACCCCAAATGCTTATCTTGCTGGGGTGATCTGACCCCAGCTGACTTCCTGCCCCTTGGGTAGGGGGCTAGACCTGATTATCTTGTGAGGTCCCTTCCAGCCCTAATGTCTATGAAATCTATGAAAAATAATATTTAGGCACCTGAAGATCTCTAGTGGGATTTTCAAGACATACAAATTGTTTAGGTGTCTGAAAGTTGTTTTTAACTTGTTTTAAATCCTACCTGGCATTTACTTGCACTTTTAGGCACCTATATAGCTTTGCCAGTTTAACGCCGAGTGATCAAAATCTCTTTGTCTGTCCTAGAAACTTGAACATGTACTGTATGCCCAGTGTTTTGGAGAAGTTCCAGTGGTCTCTAGCAGGGAGTTTTAGTTATGGATCCTCTTCGTTCCCAAGTGAAGTCCTTTGAGTTAAACCAGTATAAGTGAGGGAAGAAGTTACCATAGTAAATCTAGAGAATTTCAAAAGTATTGTATCCATTGTTCTTTTGGGTTCCTTTATTTCCAAAAGAATTAGTGAGTATATTCTTCTAATTTATCACATGACTTGAAAAAAAAATCATTTTTTGAATGGAAAGACTTCATGGCCATATGTCAAAAATGTCCAATAATGTGCCATGCCACCAGACAAGTTTTATTTTGTTTTTCAAACCAGAATAGTCCTTTCATTCTACCAAGGGCACATCATTGTCTAGAGAGCTCACATTTTAAAGCTGTAGTTGTAAAACTTTAAGTTGTAAAGCTGTTAGGGCCCCACTTGACGTTCAGGTATAGGTGTAATAGGATCCACGCAATCATGCCTCCTGCCATGCCACACACGTATAGCAGGTGATGTGATTGTGGGACCCAGCATCAGTTCCAGTCACAGCTTACTACCAGTGCAGGGAAACTCCAGAATCCTGATCCCAAGTTCCCTCTGCATTATCAAGTAGCAAGTTCCTGTAGCTGGGAGTCCCACAGCTGATGGGACTCTCAGCCATGGTGATGTACGGTGAACCCCTGCAGTTGGGAGCCCCATCAGCTGAGAGCACCAAGAGAGCACCTAGCCACACATTCAACTAATGGCATGATAAGAACAAGACACAGAATTATTACATGGTTTTTATGGAATAATTTTGTGGCTTTTTCTTATTTTTATCATGCCATTAATTGATCAAACTTGTGACTGGGCCACAACTTAAGACATGATTAACTGGTTAATGATGTCTTAAGTGTAACATGTAGATGGGGCCTTGGCTTCACAACTTTCTTCTAGGGCTCCTTTCATCCTTCCTGCCCACCTGCCTCTGTGAATATGTGGAACATCACTTAGCTGAATCAGAGGGACATATCAGAGCTTGTGGTACAATTTTTTTGGCCCAAGTCTACCATAAATATGAGGATATGAAATGGGTTTCAGGATGTACCTGCAACACCTTATTCCTTTCAACCAGAGTTTCTAGGCAAGTTACACAGAGGATTGTGTTGATACTCTCCTGGATAGTAAGGCATTTAAAAGTATTTCTGCACTGTTTTGACTCTTTTCTTTTTTTTCCCCTTCCTATCAAAAGTAATTAATTTTAGGCAGCTTCTAGATAAAGTATCATTAAGAGCCCATATGTATAGAAGACTCATTGTTTTTAAAACTAAGGGACCATGCAAGAATCCAGTCTTGAATGCCTCTATACTTTCAGATAATTGCAACAGATGTCAGGTAAAAAACAGCCAAAAAAATACAGTATTCTACTTGTATACCTGAACAGATGAACAAGAACAAAGGTCTAGTTTAGCAATTTTTTAACTTTCCTTTATGTTGTTAGTGAAACTAAAAGCTCTTCTTGTGGCTCCAGGTCTAATTCCTCATCACTTGCAAATATACAGGACTCGACAATTGCCCATCAAGAATGACAGGGGGGAATGGGCAGGGATGGAGCCAAGCCCCATGCCCCCCTGGGCCAGCTTTCCCCTTCCTTCCCACTGCTTGGGATCTGGGTCCATTCCCCCACTCCCCACCACAGCAGTGGGGGGAGAGGAGGAGTGGGCCCTGGCCCGATGTGGGAGAGGACTGGGCCCAAGGGTGGGAAGAAACTGGGATGCTGCAGCAGGGGTGGGGAGCAGGGGGCCTGGGCCCACCCAGTGGCAGTGTGGGGACGGGAGGAGCAGGCTCAGGGCCAACCCAGAGGAGAGGGAGCGGGAGAGGAGTGGGTCTGGGCCCGAACCTGGGCCCGGGCCCAATGCAATGGAAGAGGCCCACTCCTCCCCTCCCCCAGCCACTGCTGTATTGGGCTGGGCCCACTTCCCCCCACAGCAACGGCAGTGCAGGAAGAGGAGTGGGCCCAGGCCCAATGCGTGACAGAAGCCAGGCTGCAGTGGCAGGAGGAGCAGTGGGCCTGGGCCAACCCGGCAGCAGTGGTGGGGGGTTGGGAGGAGTGGGCTTGGAGCCAACACAGGGGAGAGAGGGGGTGGGGGAAGAGTACAACCGGCCCCGAGGGGGGAGGGGGCCCACTCCTCCCCTCCCCCGCTGCTGCAGCATCGGGCCAGGCCTGCTGCTTCCCCTCCCCTCAGGCCCGGTCCCACTCCTCCCCAACCCCCACTTTCCCTCGCATCAACCCCAAGCTCTCTCCTCCCATCCCCCCCGCCACCGCCGGGTTGGCCCAGGCCCACAGCTCCCCCCACCACTTCTCCCCACCCTCAGGCCTGGTCCTCCCCTGCATCAGGCCCAGGCTCACTCCTCCCCTCCCCCCACCACCGCCACTGTGGCAGCACATCTACTATTCTCCCCACCATCGTTGCATCGTCCCGCGTTGGTCCCTGCAGGTGGTGGCGACAATGGAAGGGGGGACGGGAGGGCCAAGGCCAGAGCCGGTGGCCTGGCCCCCCCCAATGCATCCTGACCCTGCTCCTCCCCATGCTGCCACTGCTGTGACCTACAAGAAGTGGGGGGGGGAGCAAGGCCAGCTCCAGTGGCTTTGCCCTCCTCCTCTGCTCCATCCTTGCCACCTGCAGGGAGCAGGGCAGGGGGGACGAGGTCAGAATGGTGATTTGCTTAGAAGCAGTGTGAGATATTTATGAGATTATAAATTCCATACTGTCATGTTATCAAAGATCTTCAGAATAGATTAACTTGTTAAGGTAAGAGCTAACTGTAAACTTCACCCCAAGTTGAAACTGAAGCTTTCTGAGGATCAGAAAAGATAGGGCCAATTCACCCTATTTTTTTATTTTTTACATATTTTTCTGCTTTATGATTTTCCTGGAACTAGAAGCAGAAGCATCAGAAAACCACAATGCAGGCAGTTTTGCAAATTTGGGAGATTAGGATAAATGTCAGAATTTCTGAATGCCCATCTGAACCTTTAAATCGTGTCTGGTTTGCCCATGACTAATTTCTATCTAGCTCTGCAGGGAGCAGCTCAGGATGACAGCTTTCCTTAGTAGTGTACCTAAAGCTATCTTTCACTGAGGAGACCTGCAAGGAATTTTTCTGTACAAATCAGTGATGTCAGCTCACTTACCATTCCTTTGATTTTCTACTTTAGCAAGACAGTGGAAAAACATGCCTTCTTTTGGCCAGTGTTGTCCTTGTACTTACTAAAATGATGAATAGTGGTTGCTGTACTTGAAACAGAAAAATTGCCCTTTTGCTGATGATAGATGTCCTTATGTACATTTACGGTAAATGGGTAAAATGTCCTGGGTAACTGAAGAGAAAACAGTATTGAAGACTAAATTGGTTACCAAAAAAACCCCCTAAATTCTGCTTCTAGTCATACCTGTGCAAACCTATTGATGTCAATTGGATTCCTACTAGCATAACTGAAGGAAGAATTTGTTCATATATTGTATGCAAAATAGTATTACTGGTAACAGGTCTATCTCAGATTCTTGCTACTATCAACTGTGGGGGCTCACTACTGCTTAGGATCAAGTCTTTGGTTTGGAAAATGTATTAGAAATCTTGTAAAAGCAAACTTTCCTGTAAAGTTTTAGGAAATTAACTTTTTTAGCCAGGTCTGAAGTATTGTGAGACTAGTGTTCCTTGTGGTAGTTAGTTATTTCTGTTTCTTGACAAAGCCAAGAAATGGATAGATATGTGAAAACTATAAAAACTGAATATTTGGCTTGATCAGGGAAAACTAACTTGATTCTTTTAATTTCAAGGAAGATGTGGGTTTGTTTCAGTTTGAAACAAAGGTGCAGAGCTTTTCTCATTGACTACAAGAGTGTCTTTTTTCTCTCCCTAAATGGCAGTTCCTAGGAATGGGATTTCTGTGTCTTCAAAGTGAGCGATCTTCCCCTCAGCTGCTTTTGATCACCAATTAGTGAACAAAGGCTAGCAATCCTAGTTAGTTCTTGGATTATACCATTGTATTAACAAGGACAGAACAAAATGGAGCTGTGGATTTAAAAGAAAAATCTCCTTGCCAGCCCTTTTTCTAACATCTGAGAAGTTTCTATTCCAACACATTTAAAGTATACAGAGAGGTTACAGACAATTCTGCACCTAATCAGCAATTGGGGTTGCAGGGGATATTTTCAGAAAAGCATGTTTAACTTTATAATATGATAGAGAAGAATGGGTAACTATTTTCAGGGACAGGGATACTTCATCTATCTCCGTCTGTTATTTAATTCTGGATCCCAAGAAGAATTATCCACAGTACAAAATGAGACTTAATTTCTGTAGGTTCATTAGTGAAGCACAGATCCATCCTGCTAGCCAATATTTCAGTCTGTACTTCAGTCTGACATGTGCTTAAATCTCTTATTAATCATTTGGTTTAGCAATTTGATTAAAGACAAACTTAACAAACATCCTTGATGGATAAAAGGAAAGTCACCCAGAATGAAAATTCACACACTATTTTTATAGACATAAGATGCAGTTACAGACAACCAAAGATCACGGGCCAAATTCACCTCTAGAGTATCCATGCACAAGTATGAGAGATAAGACTATAACTGAATTTAACCTGTGTGTCTAAATCATAGAACTATGGAGTCTCTGTTTCACTTGTTCTGGAGCTCTGCTTAGAAATAGAGGCACCAGCCAAGTGCCTTTTTCATTACTTTTGTGTTTACAAAATATTCTTTCTATATAATTCATTCAGCAAAAATTATGCAGAACAAAATATAAGCTCAAATGAGAATTCATTCTAGTTTCTTTCTTCTGACTTCTTTCACGTTGGGTTTTTTTTTTCCTCGTTTGCTCTTGCTTCTCCTGACTAGCTAGCTGGTTTGGCATCTCATGCTCTTGCAGGTATTTTTAGC